>NC_142799.1:5530413-5685576 GCF_049724085.1 Artemia sp. Qi Xiang Cuo
TGTGTTACCTATTTACAATTCCTTCATAATTTCTTGAATGAAATTTCAGTATTGTGTATCCAATAGGTGAAAACAATAAAGACTTTATTACTTACTTGCGATTTTATTATGATTTCTTGAATTAAATATCTGTATTGTGTCCAGGAAGCGAATTCAAGAAAGCTATTGTTACTTACTTACAATTTCTTCATAATTTAATGAAATGAATAAAACTATTCTAAAGAATAAAGACGGGTTAAGCTTAAAGATATTTATTGCTTAAACGTATTAACATATTTTTGAAAGAATTTGCTACTTACTTACAATTTTTGATAATATCTTAAATGAAATTTCTGCATTGTGTATCCATGAGGTAACTTCAAGAAAGAGTTTGTTGCTTACTTAGAATTTCGTCATAATTTCTTGAATGAAATGTCTTTTTTTATTTATCCAGGAGGCGAATTCAAGAAAGAATTTTCTACATACTTACAATTTTTGATAATTTCTTAAATGAAATTTCTGCATTGTGTATACAAGAGGTGACTTCAAGAATGAGTGTGTTACGTATTTAAAATTCCTTCATAATTTCTTGAATGAAATTTCAGTATTGTGTATCCAATAGGTAAAACCAATAAACACTTTATTACTTACTTGGGATTTTATTATGATTTATTGAATTAAATATCTGTATTGTGTCCAGGAAGCGATTCAAGAAAGCTATTGTTACTTACTTACAATTTCTTCATAATTTAATTAAATTAATAAAACTATTCTAAATAATAAAGACGGGTTAAGCTTAAAGATATTTATTGATTAAACGTATTAAAATATTTTTTGAGAAAAAAAAACAAAAAAAAAACAACACCACATATTTATATAAAAATAGTACTTTTAGTTCACACTTAAACATCCAGAAACCATGATTCTATGATATAGAATAGTTTTTTTTACCATGTCTTATGGATTTATCACCATCAGATATGTCCTTAGGTATCAACTGCGCGAAGAACCTAGCCTCGTCTTCAGGACGGTGATAAGCCCCTTCAAATTTAGGATACTTAAACTCTTCTAGATTGAAAAGTGGAATCCCAGGGTCACACTTTTAAATTAAAACTTTATCTGTAGGTAAATTACCCTTTACGTAGAGTACTTCAACCCCGAAAAAGCTGCAAATTTCACTGACTTCCTCTTGAACATTTCTAAGTTCCTTACCACTATTTTTAAGTGGTGTAATCACTCTATCGTAGAATCCCAGTCTGTTTATATAACGTAATGTACTACTCCACAAGCTTTTATCATACTCAAACAGATTATAGTTCACTATCCAATGATAACAGTCAATTTCTTCGAGATCAATAGACAATAATAAAAAAGCACATTCAAATATAACACCACAAGATGATTTTTTTAATCCGATAAATTCGGTGTCATACAGTCCTATCATCTTGGAGGCTATTAATGTAGTTGTTAAGTAGAGAAATACTTCATCAAACTTTTATACCTTCGCTCAAGGTTGAATGGAGTTATGGGTAGTGAGATGAGTCCTAAAAAAATCTGAATCCATTGTGGGGAGGAGTCATAAAACCTCCAGTGGGAATTTCTTAAGAAAAACACTTACATTAGAAAAAATACTAAATGTTCCATTATTACCTAAGTAACACGACAAAAAATCAAGAATTTATGCGCAGTTTTAACTAGCTAAGGTATCTTAAAAACCTAGGTCTGAAAAACCTAAACAGGTAATTAACTATTCTAATTCATGATTTCAGGCACATAAAACCACAAAATACTAAAGTTAACTTCTCAAATAATAAACCCCAGGAGTCAAACACACGCGAAAACCTAAAAAACGTAAGCATGAAAATCTCCAAACAGCCAATTAAATATTCTAATTCATGATTTCAGGCACGTCAAATACGAAATACTAAAGTTAACTTCTCAAATAATAAATCCCAGGAACCTAACCCCCACAAAAATCTAAATAAAAAAGGTCTGAAAGCCCAAACAGCTAAATCAACTATTCTATTTCATGATTTCAGGGACGTAAAACCAAAAATAGCTAAAGTTAACTTCTCAAATAATAAACCCCAGGAGTCAAACACACGAAAACCTAAAAAACCTAGGTCTGAAAATCCCCAAACAGTCAATTAAATATTCTAATTCATGATTTCAGGCAAGTCAAACTATGAAATACTAAAGTTAACCTCTCAAGTAATAAATCCCAGGAACCTAACACCCAAGAAAATCAAAAAAACTAGGTCTGAAAACCCAAATAGCTAATGAACCACGAAGTCAAATCACGAAATACTAAAGTTAACTTCTCAAATAATAAACCCCGGGAACCAAACACCCACGAAAATCTAAAAAACGTAGGTCTGAAAACCCAACTTGGACTTGCAAACACCAGCCCGGACATGCAAAAAAAAAGAATCAATGAAATAAAATCAAAGTGAAATTTGAAAGATCAAGAGAATGTAACTGTGACAAGCTAAACCACGACAAAGCACTACTGAAATATTCCAACTCTTGCATTTCAATGAAAGAAAATCTCAATTCCTCTTAGAATTATTTAAACTAAATACTTACCCCCACCTCTCACAGAAAGTTCAGAAAGACGCAAAAGCCTTATTTATAGTCGACTCTCGTGGAACTCAAGCCCCATTTAACTCAACCCCCGTGCAGCTGAACCCTCCATGTAACTGAACCCCTGTATAACCGAAACCCTGTACAACTGAACCCCCGTGCTACTGAACCCTCGTGCTACTGAACCCTCGTGCAACTCGACCCAATTTAACTAAACCCCCGTGTTACTATACCTCCTTTGACTGAACCCTCGAGCAATTGAACACTCCATGTAACTGAACCCCTGTTAAACCTCGTGCAACTGAACCCTCCATGTAACTGAACCCCTGTATAACCGAAACCCTGTACAGCTGAAACCCCCGTGCTAGTGAACTCTCGTTCTACTGAACCCTCGTGCAACTCAACCCAATTTAACTAAACCCCCGTATAACTATACTCCCTTTTACTGAACCCTCGTGCAACTCAACCCTCCATGCAATCCCATCTCCCTCAAAACACTTTTCAGCCATTTCTTGTTAATTTTTTTTTTATTTCTAAACTATTTTAAACTGACAATACTCTCCAAAACATCACTTGTGTATTATACAGACCAACATCATCCCATCTCCTCCAATTCGCAAATCCCCCCTCGTGCAACTGAACCCTCCATGTAACTAAGTCCCTGTATAACCGACACCCTGTTCAACTGAATCTCCATTCTACTGAACCCTCGTGCAACTTGACCCAATTTAACTAAACCCCAGTGTAACTATACCCCCCCTTTAACTGAACCCTCATGCAACTGAACCCTCCATGTAACTGAACCCCTGTATAACCGAAACCCTGTACAACTGAACCCCCGTGCTACTGAATTCTCGTGCTACTGAACCATCGTGCAACTCAACACACTTTAACTAAACCCCCCGTGTAACTGTATCCCCTTTAACTGAACCCGCATGCAACTCAACCCTCCATGCAACCCATCCCCCTCAAAACACTTATCAGCCATTTCTTTTTAAATTGACAAAACTTTTCAAACGTTACTTGTGTATTATACAGACCACATCGGAGAGGTAAAGCGAGGTCGAGTCACAATGTCATTCTATCGTTACTTTTCAATTAAGCTATTGAATACCTTTTACCAATGTCTCTTGTAGGCGTCAAATCTATTAAGTATCTGAGCATATTCTTTGTATTGTTGATGCAAGCATCCCATTCCTCATTCTTTAATTACCCGTGAGACATTCTTAACTAACGCAATACCTCTACGCAAATACCTTTTCGCAAAAAAAATTCGCAAATAAAGTTATTTTTACGTCACAATTTCCAACTTAAGACCATTCCAATTATGGCATCCCATTCCTCATTCTTTAATTACCCGTTACGCTTTCTTAACCAACACAATACCTTCACACAAATACTTTTTTACAAAAAATTCGCAAATAGAGTTATTTTTACGTCACAATTTTCAACTTAAAACCATTCTAATTATATTATCCCATTCCTCATACTTTAATTACCCGTTACGCTTTCTTAACCATCGGAAGTTTAACCTACGTAAATTAAGTTATAGACAATACTGGTTTAGAAAAACTGGAATAAAATAATTGATAATTATACCCATCAAACCAGACTATACCCACCAGAAACCGGTCCGGTACGGGGGCCCCTTAGAAGTATAATGTTGATTACTACTTCTTACAACCCTTGTCCTGAGGACTGTGAGGGGGTTTTCATCCTCAAAGACAACATTCTGGACTTTTAAACTACGTCAAACAAAATAACTATCTCGAAATTTTGACTGGAAGTGTTTGGGGAAATGATGGGCGTGGGGGGGGGGGGTTGGTTGGCCTCCAATCACTTTTGACTATTAAAGAAGGCACTAGCCCTTTCAATTACCCACCGACTGAACCCTTTTCGAAGTTTCTACGACAAAAAATGGTCATCTTAAAATTTCTATCATTTGCTTTTCGGGAAAATACGACGTGTGTGTTTGTGTTTTTGGAGGGGGGGGGTTATTTGCCTTCTGATCACTTTGAATCTTAAAAAGTGCACTAAAACTTCTGAATACCAGTCCCAAGAGCCCTCTTTGAAGTTTATACGACCACCATTTCTATAACAACCTTATATGCCTCTAGGGTGTAACTTACAATCCTTGACCTGAGGGCTATATGGGGGAGGATATCCTCAAAGACATAATTTCTGGACCTTTCAACTATACCGAACAAAATGAATAGCTAAAAAATTATGATTGAATGTGTTTGGGGAAATGATTAGTTACGGGGAGGGGGGGGGGCTGGATGACCTCCAATCACTTTGGACTGTTAAAAAGGCCAGTAGAACTTCTGTTTACCAATCAAATGAGTCCCCTTTGAGGTTTATACGACCACCGTTTCTATAAAAATTTTGTATTCCCACAGGGCCTAACTTACAACCCTTGCTCTGAGGGTTGCGGGGGGAGGGTGGCATTCTCAAAGTCCTAATTTCCGGACGTTTAAACTACACTGAACAAAATGGCTATCTCAAGATTTTGATTTGATGTGTTTGGGGAAGTAATTGACGTGGGGGAGGGGAAGCTGGTTGCCCCCATGGGCTCTTTTGAAGTTCCTATGACATTTATTTTTATAAGAAGTGCCCTGGTCTAAAAAAAAATAATATATTGTGCCCACATCGTTCTTTAATATAAATTTTGCCTCTGATATTTTGTCTTGAGATTTCAATTATACAGCACTGGAAGTGCCGTTTAGACCAGGTAACCCCCCCCCCACCCCCTAAAATTCATTCTATGGATTCCCATGCTGAATACAAGGATGTGTCAAAGGCAGATGTTCTCAAAACCCTGGTTTCGCTTTTCCAGCTGCTTAGTCAACGCCCAAGATTCACAGCCGTACATTAGTACGGAGAGGACATTACTATTGAAAAGCCGGAGCTTGAGCTTTAGGGAGAATGCTGGATTCATCCACACACTTCTTAGTTTATTGAAGGCGCTTCCTGCGCATGCAATGCGTGTGGTAATTTCTCGCTCAAGGCTACCATCACACTTAATGACACTATCAAGGTACTTGAACTCTTCAACCTCCTCTAGCTTCATCAGATCTGATTTTAAGCGGTGGGGCAGGTAGGGTATTGACGCTGACTCCCATGACTTTTGTTTTCTGTGTACTGATTGACAGACCAACTCACCCGGCCATACTGGAGAGTGGAGCGATATTATTCTGTAGCTCCTCTTTTAAATGAGAAAGGAGGGTTATATCATCAGCAAAATCACCGTCACAAAATGTGTGGTTGGGTTCAGCTGAATTCTACCTCTGAAATTACATATTCAAAGTACATAGTCGATGAGAATAGCAAATAACACTGGGGAGAGGATACATCCTTGGTGGACTCCAGACTTCACACTGAACCATAGCTTTTTTGAAATTACAAAAAAACTTTAGCGTAAAGAGCGAGGTATTGACTAGGGGGTGAACCCCCTCATATACGTAGTAATTTCTGTTCGTTTGAAGTTTTAATGTTGCTCCTCACTTTCAGTTGAAAAAGCTTCTTTTATTTTATTTCTGATCGTTTTTTAAATAATGCTGGGAAATCCTGCGCCCCCTTTAATGAAATGTTCCGTCCCCAATGAAGATCCTCCCACGTACTCCCCTCCCCTTAAACCCCCCACCCCCCACCAGACAAAATCCCTTCTGAAAATGTCTTTATGCTTCCCAATAACAAATACTATATGTAAACAATGGGCAAAATTCATAACTTGCAGCCCTTCCCCCAGACACGATGGAGAATTAGGTCATCCTCAAAAACATAGTTAAAGACATGGTTATTAGATTTTCGACTAAGTTGAACAAAACGACTAACTCAAAATTTTGATCGAGTGACTTCGGGAAAAAATGAGCGTGGGAGAGGGCCCAGTTGTCCTCCAACTTTTTCGGTCACTTAGAAAGGGCAGAAAAAACAAAACAAACACGCATCCGTGATCTTTCTTCTGGCAAAAAATACAAAATTCCACATTTTTGCAGATATGAGCTGCAAACATCTACGTTAGGGTTTTCTGATATGCTGATGGTGTGATTTTCATTAAAACTCTATAACTTTTAGGCGATTTTCCCTCTTTTTTGAAAATAAGGCAATTTTTTTCAGGCTCGTAACTCTTAATGGGTAAAACTAAACTTGACGAAACTTATATATATGAAATCAGCAGAAAAACCCAATTCTTTTGATGTATCTATTGGTATCAAAATTCCCTTTTCTTAGAGTTTCGATTACTATAGAGCCTGGTCGCTCCTTACTTACAATTCGTTACCACTAACTGTTTGAAAAAAAAGAAAAATGCTGTATAACTGACTTTTGAAGTTTTGCGATCGATAACTTTGACTTCTTTTTTTCTAAGCCTTGTGAATTTTTTGAGTGGGATGGGCTAAAATTAAAATAGTAACCATTATTGACTCCTAACAGCCCTCTGACCTAAGAAGGTAAGTTTGATAACGCTCTATCTTCAGGGCTGCAGTTTAGGTTTTGAGTTTGGAGGGGGGATATAAAGCATGTGCCGAAAAAATGGTCCGAAAAGTGTGCCAACCCCCTCCCCTTTAGGTGCGCCCTTGCATGTCTTGTTCATTTAATTATCATGTTTCAATGAAGACTGAGGATTCAAATGTATGGCTTACTGTTACTTTTGTTCTTTTGTAAAAGCTTTTTATTTACCAGACTACAACGTTTCAATTTAGGGCCTTATAACTGAATTTCAAATTAACAATTTTTAGGCAAAACTTTTCTTGTTTTTTTGCTGTCCTACAAAAAAAAACCAGAAACACTAACAGAGTCCTCCCTGTCAACTATTGCATTTTCATGGCAGTTCATTGAGCTTATCATAATGTTTAACAGCCACAGTAATTATATTCCCATTAGGTGGATATTTGTGAACGATATGTTTTATTTCAAGTTGTGGTATAACGTTATCAAAAGTAGGAGCCGATGTTACCCCCCAGGAAATTTTTACCCACGGAAAACTCCTGAACGTAAAATTGAGCGGCTACAGAGAGAGTGCAAAATAGGTACCTCAAAATGTCGATCAGATGCCCTAAGGGGTAGATATCAAACAGTAAGGGGTAGATATTAGGGAACAGATATCAAAACAGTTCTAGGACAGGTGCTGGTTGGTCTCCAATCCCTTTCCTTGACAAGAACAAAGTACAAATAATATGGTAACAAAGGGACAAGATAGTTGATTAGCTGAGACAAAGGAAAATGAAACGAAGCCCAAAAAGATCCTTGAGCAAACAGGCCCAAAAGATCAGAATCGTAGAATGTGATTGCCTCATGGATTATACAAGGAATCAGACAACATTGTTTAGAAAAACTGTATTTATAGAAAAAGTTAGCTTACAAAACTTATAGATTTGTCTTTTAAAAAGATGGCTGAGTATTAATTGCATCACAGCTGTTTAAATCACAAGGCACATCAGTAAAATCAAAGAAATATTAACAAACAGAACAAAATTCAAAAATAGTAAAATATAATAACACCGCAAGACAAAGCAAGAAAAACAAACACAAAAAAATACAGATAAATGTAGAGATCAGATCCCAACTCGTAGAGTGTGTCTAAGAAGCTGATTGGTCATTTATTAGTATTTTTTAATCTTAAAATGGCAGAAAATGAAAACTTAAGGGTATTTTGATTTTTATTAGAGTGAAAAATTTCATTAATTTATAAAAGAACAATTATATTTAGTTTTTGTTCTCAGCTTTTTGAAGTGAAAATAGGTCTTATCTAATAAGGGGAAACGTTTGAGAAGCTTCAACTGTCAGGTTGTAATTTTCAACATAATTTTCAACATAAATTACATTCTATATACTAGCCTTTTCTTTTCTTAGACAAAAATTAAGAAACAAAGATCAAAAAAAGGATCTGGTATTTCACAAAGATGTTTATTCAAGGTAAAAAAAACTAAAGGTAATGTTGTATAAGATTTATGTTAAAATTTAACCATCTACACTAAATATTTTATTAATAATTTAAAAAGAATAAAATTAAATAAGATTTAAAATATTTAAAGATCACTAAGTATGACTAAGATCACTAAGGATATTAAGCATTTAAGTTGAGAGATTCACGAACAGGAGATCTGTAGTTTGCTGAGGCTCAAACTAAGAAATTCAAAAAGCTTAATCAAGAAAAACAAAGTTCGCAAAAAGGAGTGACAAGAACTAAGACATTTCAACTTAGGTAATTATAAGATTAGAGATTTATTCTGACATTACCTGGATGACTCTTTCTCTCCTTTTTTGCATAACCCTTTAAAAAAATTGAATTCTGCATGAAGTAAATTAGTATAGAAATAAATTTTATTCTTTAAAGGTCACCTTGACTTGTTTGAGAAAGGTAATGTCAACATTACTGTATACACAAAGTAAGGTTGTATGTCCACGGAATTATCACTGCTAAGTACTATACAGACAAAAGTTTTTTTTTAATACAGTCTGTACGTCTTTTTTGATGTGGGTGTACCTTGCACCAACTACCAAATAAGTATTTCTTCCCAGATTAATATTTATTTTGAGTTCTCTTGCGTTTACCTATTTAAGGTGGAAAAATGGTTAAAAGGAAGCAAAAAAGTACTCTGCATCAATATTACAAACAGATGAAAAAAAAACTAACGAACAAATATATATTGTTGCCCAAAATCCGAGGATGTCAGTACTACTACTGATTATCTCTTCGATTTTACTATATTTGAAAAAAGTTTTTAATCTAGTTTTGAATTTAAAATAAATAAAAAGTATTTTAATGACTATCAGAATAAATAAATAATCAAAATAAAGTATACATTTTTCGTGAATAAATCTGATTAAACTGACAACCCTGGATAAAAGCAACGCCTAAAAAATTCATAATGCACAAACAAATGCTTTAAAGCACAAAACAATTCAACAGTACAACTCGAGGTCAATGTAGTTATTGGCTTATGACACGTTCCAAACCAAGTTAAAAACTACCACCAACAGATAGTAACAAATTGAAAGTGTCCAGAAATTAAGCACGTCCATTGAGGAATTTTTGATCAAAATTTACGAAGTAGGTAAGTTGAGAAATGTTTCATCAAACAGGAGATGTACAGTTTGGTGAGGCTCAAACTAACGACTTCAAAAAGCTCAATCATGAATAATTTAACAAGTAAAATGGAGCAACAGAACCAAGATATTTCAAATCAGGTGATTACAAAACCTGACTTCTCAGGGGCATGAGGGCTATTGGCGGAAAAATCCCAATTATTATTGATACAAAGCAAGCACACAGGGAAAAAATAAAGCTACTTTAATAAGAAAAAAAATATAAAATTGTTTTTTGGATTAAGAACAAATCCCGACTGTAACGAACTGAGATAATTTTGTACCAACAACCAAGGGACATATCTGAAACTTCCTCGAAAAATGAGTTATTATGCCCCTAATGGTAAGTTAAGACATAGAAAAAATAGTGTCTCTAATCTGAAAAAATAATACATTTTTTAGACCGAAGAAGGTCTAGTTAACTGTTTATCTATCCTTTTTTTTAATAATTTAACTCCTCTTTTCAAGAAAACGTTCCAAATAGCATAAAAAGGCATGGAAATGAGAAAAAGGTTAGCGAACCATTGTTGTCAAAAATTTTTGATTAAACACTCAAAATATGTAAAGTACAAATAAGAGTTAAAACAGGGATAAATTCTTTTATTAGACACTGAAAAAACTAACAAAATTTCTGGACATTTTGATTACACACATAGCGATGTTCATCAGCAGATAAACCACAGATAATACATATGACAATTACTGCGTGTATGATTTTTCCGGAGATTTTGTCATTGTTTTCACTATCTAATAAAAATTTATCCCTATTTGAACTGAAAGGCAGTTCAGTTTTCAAAAATGCTTAGATATGTAAAGATAATACACAGCATATGCTATAAAATCAGTTTAAAATATTAGTTCAAGAATAAAGCTTAAGAAACTGGATAAAAAAGGTAAAAATTAAAACAGGAAAATCTTCAGACTGTTCGTCTTTTTGATGGGGACAGTCACTTGCGCACTAGATGGTCCCGTGCTGGCAGGAACTGGTAGCTTCGGTCGAATCTAGAACAAGACTAAAAAATTGAATCACAGTCAATACTATGCTACCTAAGTTTTTCTGTGTCAATGAAACATTATTCTAAAAAACTCAATTACACATTTGACAGCCAAAAAAAGTCTTTTATGTTCATCTCTCATGAAACTAATAGCATGAGCATGTCAATATTGTGTAATGTGCTGCTTCAAGTACAAAGAGATTAAATTGAGTCATAAACATAATTTATGTATGTCAAGAGTCAGGTGACACGGTTTATTATTACTAGAGTGACCATGAATGCTACAGATTACACAAATTAATGAATATAATAGATACATCATTTATACAGAATTACGATCAAACGTAACTCCAGTAAACAAATATTAAAACGTCAGTTGGGAAATCCTATCGCTTCAGGTTGAAAAATGAACTTAAAAGTGATTTACCTTTTTTAGTCAGACAGTCAACGTGCGAGTTTCATCTTAAGTCTTCGTCCAAAAGTATTTCAAGCATTTTGACTCTTTTCTTTGCTGGTAGTAGAAAATTATGAAAAGTGTTAGAAGAAAACCTTTAAGAAGGAAAAGGCCATAGAGGAGCTCTTAGTCTAATGTAAAAGGAACGTTTAAGAAGAAAAAAGTCATAGAAGAGCTCTTAGTCTAGTGTTGAAGAAACCTTTAAGAAGAAAAAAACATAGAAGAGTTATTAGTCTAGTGTAGAAGCATCCTTTAAGAAGGAAAAGTCAAAGAAGAGCTTTTAATCTAGTGCAGAAGGAACTTTTAGAAAGGAAAAAGTCATAGAAGAGCTGTTAGTCTAGTGTAGAAGGAACCTTTAAGAAGGAAAAAGTCATAGAAGAGCTCTCAGTCTAGTGCAGAAGGAGCCTTTAAGAAGTAAAAATTAATAAATAGCTCTTAGTGTAGTGTAGAAGAAACCTTTAAGAAGGAAACAGTCACAGAGGAGCTTTTATTCTAGTGTTGAAGGAACCTTTAATAAGAAAAGAGTCATAGAAAAGCTCCTAGTCTAGTGTAGAAGGAACCTTTAAGATGGAAAAAAGTTAATAAAGAGCTCTTAAATCTAGTGTAAGAGGAACCTTTAAGAAAAAAAGTCATAATAAAGTTCTTAGTCTAGTGTAGAAGGAACCTTTAAGAAGGAAAAATTATAAAAAAGCTATTAGTCGAGTTTAGAAGGAACCTTTAAGAAGGAAAAAGTCATAGAAGAGCTCTAAGTCTAGTGTAGAAGCAAATCTTTAAGAAGGAAAAAGTCATAGAAGAGCTCATAGTCTAGCGTAGAAGGAACTTTTAAGAAAGAAAGTCACAGAAAAGCTCTTAATCTAGTGTAAACGGAACCTTTGAGAAGGAAAAAGTAAAAAAAGAGCTCTTAATTTAGCGTAGAAACAACAGTTAAGAAGGAAATAGTCATAGAAGAGCTCCTATTCTAGTGTAGAAGGAAACATGAAGAAGAAAAAAGTCATAAAAGAGATCTCAGTCTAGTGTAGAAGCAAAAATTTAAGAATGAAAAAGTCATAGAAGAGCTCTTAGTCTAGTCTAGAAGGACCTTTTAAGAAGGAAAAAGACAAAGAAGAACTCTTAGTATAGATAAGAATAAAACTTTAAGAAGGAAAAAGTCATAGAAGAGCTCTTAGTCTAGTGTAAAAGGAACTTTTGAGAAAGAAAAAGTAAAAAAAGAGCTCTTAATTTAGTGTAGAAGGAACCTTTAAGAAGGAAAACATCATAGACGAGCTCTTAGTCTAGTGTGAAACGAACCTTTAAGAAGGAAAAAGTCATAAAAAAGATCTCAGTCTAGTGTAGAAGGAACCTTTAAGAAGGAAAAAGTCATAGAAAAGCTCTTAGACTAGTTTAGAAGAAACCCTTAAGAGCGAAAAGTAATAGACGAGCTTTGAGTCTAGTGTAGAAGGAACCTTTAAGAAGGAAAAAGTCATAGAAGAGCTCTTAGTCTAGTGTAGAAGGAACCTTTAAGAAGGAAAAAATCATAGAAGAGCTCTTAGTCTAGTGTAGAAGAAGCCTTTAAGAAGTAAAAAGTCATAGAAGAGCTCTTAGTGTAGTGTTGAAGAAACCTTTAAGAAGGAAACAGTCACAGAGGAGCTTTTATTCTAGTGTAGAAGGAACCTTTAAGAAGGGAAAAGTCATAAAAAAGATCTCAGTCTAGTGTAGAAGGAACCTTTAACAAGGTTAAAGTCATAGAAAAGCTCTTAGACTAGTTTAGAAGGAATCCTTAAGAAGGAAAAAGTAATAGACGAGCTCTGAGTCTAGTGTAGAAGGAACCTTTAAGAAGGAAAGTCATAGAAGAGCTCTTAGTCTAGTGTAGAAGAAACCTTTAAGAAGAAAAAAGTCATAGAAGAGCTCTTAGTTAGTGTAGAAGGAGCCTTTAAGAAGTAAAAAGTCATAGAAGAGCTCTTAGTCTTGTGTAGAAGAAACCTTTAAGAAGGAAACAGTCACAGAGGAGCTCTTTTTCTAGTGTAGAAGGAACCTTTAAGAAGGATAAAGTCATAGAAAAGCTCTTAGACTAGTTTAGAAGGAATCCTTAAGAAGGAAAAAGCAATAGACAAGCTCCGAGTCCAGTGTAGAAGGAACCTTTAAGAAGGAAAAGTCATAGAAGAGCTCTTAGTCTAGTGTAGAAGAAACCTTTAAGAAGGAAACAGTCACTGAGGAGCTCTTTGTCTAGTGTAGAAGGAACCTTTAAGAAGGAAAAAGTCATAGAAGAGCTCGCAGTCTAGTGTAGAAAGAACCTTTAAGTAGTAAAAAGTCATAGAAGAGCTCCTAGTGTAGTGTAGAAGAAACATTTAAGAAGGAAACAGTCACAGAGGAGCTTTTATTCTAGTGTGGAAGGAACCTTTAAGAAGGAAAAAGTCGGAAAAGAGCTCTCAGTCTAGTGTAGAAGAAACCCTTAAGAAGGAAAGAGTCATAGAAAAGCTCCTAGTCTAGTGTAGAAGGAACCTTTAAGAAGGAAAAAGTCAAAGAAGAGCTCTTAATCTAGTGTAAAAGGAACCTTTAAGAATAAAAAAGTCATAGAAGAGCTCTTAGTCTAGTGTAGAAGGAACCTTTAAGTAGGAAAAACTCAGAGAAAAGCTCTTAATCTAGTGTAGAAGAACCATTTAAAAAGAAAAAAGTCATAGAAGAGCTCTTAATTTAGTGTACAAGGAACTTTTAAGATATGAAAAATTCATAAAAAAAGCTCTTAGTCTAGTGTAGAACCAACCTTTAAGAAAGAAACAGTCACAGAGGAGCTCTTAGTCTAATGTAGAAGGAACCTTTAAGAAGGAAAAAGTCGTAAAAGAGCTCTCAGTCTAGTGTTGAAGGAACCTTTAATAAGGAAAGAGTCATATAAAAGCTCCTAGTCTAGTGTAGAAGGAACCTTTAAGATGGAAAAAGTTAATGAAGAGCTCTTAATCTAGTGTAAAAGGAACCTTTACGAAGAAAAAAGTCATAATAAAGCTCTTAGTCTAGTGTAGAAGGAACCTTTAAGAAGGAAAAATTATAGAAAAGCTCTTAGTCTAGTTTAGAAGTCATAGACGAGCTCTTAGTCTAATGTGAAAAGAACCTTTAAGAAGGAAAAAGTCATAAAACAGATCTCAGTCTAGTCTAGATGGAACCTTTAAGAAGGAAAAAGTCATAGAAAAGCTCTTAGACTAGTTTGGAAGAAACTCTTAAGAGGGAAAAAGTAATAGACGAGCTTTGAGTCTAGTGTAGAAGGAACCTTTAAGAAGGAAAAAGTCATAGAAGAGCTCTTAGTCTAGTGTAGAAGGAACCTTTAAGAAGGAAAAAATCATAGAAGAGCTCTTAGTCTAGTGTAGAAGGAGCCTTTAAGAAGTAAAAAGTCATAGAAGAGCTCTTAGTGTAGTGTAGAAGAAACATTTAAGAAAGAAACAGTCACAGAGGAGCTCTTATTCTAGTGTAGAAGGAACCTTTAAGAAGGAAAAAGTCGGAAAAGAGTTCTAAGTCTAGTGTAGAAGAAACACTTAAGAAGGAAGGAGTCATAGAAAAGCTCCTAGTCTAGTGTAGAAGGAACCTTTAAGAAGGAAAAAGTCATAGAAGAGCTCTAAGTCTAGTGTAGAAGCAAATCTTTAAGAAGGAAAAAGTCATAGAAGAGCTCATAATATAGCGTAGAAGGAACTTTTAAGAAAGAAAGTCACAGAAGAGCTCTTAATCTAGTGTAAACGGAACCTTTGAGAAGGAAAAAGTAAAAAAAAGAGCTCTTAATTTAACGTAGAAAGAACATTTAAGAAGGAAAAAGTCATAGAAGAGCTCCTAGTCTAGTGTAGACAGAACCTTTAAGAAGGAAAAAGTCGGAAAAGAGTTCTCAGTCTAGTGTAGAAGAAACCCTTAAGAAGGAAAAAGTCATAAAGAGCTCCTAGTCTAGTGTAGACGGAACCTTTAAGAAGGAAAAAGTCAAAGAAGAGCTCTTAGTCTAATGTAAAAGGAACGTTTAAGATGAAAAAAGTCAGAAGAGCTCTTAGTCTAGTGTAGAAGGAACCTTTAAGCAGGAAACACTCAGAGAAAAGCTCTTAATCTAGTGTAGAAGGAACATTTAAAAAGAAAAAAGTCATAGAAGAGCTCTTAGTCTAGTATACAAGGAACTTTTAAGAATGAAAAAGTCATAAAAAAAGCTCTTAGTCTAGTGTAGAACGAACCTTTAAGAAGGAAACAGTCACAGAGGAGCTCTTAGTCTAGTGTAGAAGGAACCTTTAAGAAGGAAAAAGTCGTAAAAGAGCTCTCAGTCTAGTGTTGAAGGAACCTTTAATAAGAAAAGAGTCATAGAAAAACTCCTAGTCTAGTGTAGAAGGAACCTTTAAGATGGAAAAAGTTAATGAAGAGCTCTTAATCTAGTGTAAAAGGAACCTTTCAGAAGAAAAAAGTCATAATAAAGCTCTTAGTCTAGTGTAGAAGGAACCTTTAAGAAGGAAAAATTATAGAAAAGCTCTTAGTCTAGTTTAGAAGGAACCTTTAAGAAGGAAAAAGTCATAGAAGAGCTCTAAGTCTAGTGTAGAAGCAAACCTTTAAGAAGGGAAAAGTCATAGAAGAGCTCATAGTCTAGTGTAGAAGGAACTTTTAAGAAAGAAAGTCACAGAAGAGCTCTTAATCTAGTGTAAACGGAACCTTTGAGAAGGAGAAAGTAAAAAAAGAGCTCTTAATTTAGTGTAGAAGGAACCTTTAAGAAGGAAAAAGTCATAGACGAGCTCTTAGTCTAGTGTGAAAGGAACCTTTAAGGAGGAAAAAGTCATAAAAAAGATCTCAGTCTAGTGTAGAAGGAGCCTTTAAGAAGGAAAAAGTCATAGAAAAGCTCTTAGACTAGTTTAGAAGAAACCCTTAAGAGGGAAAAAGTAATAGACGACCTCTTAGTCTAGTGTAGAAGGAACCTTTAAGAAGGAAAAAGTCATAGAAAAGCTTTTAGACTAGTTTAGAAGGAACCCTTAAGAAGGAAAAAGTAATAGACGAGCTCTGAGTCTAGTGTAGAAGGAACCTTTAAGAAGGAAAGTAATAGAAGAGCTCTTAGTCTAGTGTAGAAGAAACCTTTAAGAAGGAAAAAGTCATAGAAGAGCTCTTAGTCTAGTGTAGAAGGAGCCTTTAAGAAGTAAAAAGTCATAGAAGAGCTCTTAGTCTAGTGTTGAAGAAACCTTTAAGAACGAAACAGTCACAGAGGAGCTCTTTTTCTAGTGTAGAAGGAACCTTTAAGAAGGAAAAAGTCATAGAAAAGCTCTTAGACTAGTTTAGAAGGAACCCTAAAGAATGAAAAAGTAATAAACAAGCTCCGAGTCCAGTGTAGAAGGAAGCTTTAAGAAGGAAAAAGTCCTAGAAGAGCTCTTAGTCTATTGCAGAAGGAGCCTTTAAGAAGTAAAAAGTAATAGAAGAGCTCTTAGTGTAGTGCAGAAGAAACCTTTAAGAAGGAAACAGTCACAGAGGAGCTCTTAGTCTAGTGTAGAAGGAACCTTTAAGAAGGAAAAAGTCATAGAAGAGCTCTTAGTGTAGTGTACAAGGAACTTTTAAGAATGAAAAAGTCATAAGAAAAGCTCTTAGTCTAGTGTAGAACGAACCTTTAAGAAGGAAACAGTCACAGAGGAGCTCTTAGTCTAATGTAGAAGGAGCCTTTAAGAAGGAAAAAGGCGTAAAAGAGCTCTCAGTCTAGTGTTGATGGAACCTTTAATAAGGAAAGAGTCATAGAAAATCTCCTAGTCTAGTGTAGAAGGAACTTTTCAGAAGAAAAAAGTCATAATAAAGCTCTTAGTCTAGTGTAGAAGGAACCTTTAAGAAGGAAAAATTATAGAAAAGCTCTTAGTCTAGTTTAGAAGGAACCTTTAAGAAGGAAAAAGTCATAGAAGAGCTCTAAGTCTAGTGTAGAAGCAAATCTTTAAGAAGGAAAAAGTCATAGAAGAGCTCATAGTCTAGTGTAGAAGGAACTTTTAAGAAAGAAAGTCACAGAAGAGCTCTTAATCTAGTGTAAACGGAACCTTTGAGAAGGAAAAAGAAAAAAAAGCTCTTAATTTAGCGTAGAAAGAACATTTAAGAAGGAAAAAGTCATAGAAGAGCTCCTAGTCTAGTGTAGAAAGAACCTTTAAGAAGGAAAAAGTCGGAAAAGAGTTCTAAGTCTAGTGCAGAAGAAACCCTTAAGAAGGAAAGAGTCATAAAAAGCTCCTAGTCTCGTGTAGAAGGAACCTTTAAGAAGGAAAAAGTCAAAGAAGAGCTCTTAATCTAGTGTAAAAGGAACCTTTAAGAAGAAAAAAGTCATAGAAGAGCTCTTAGTCTAGTGTATAAGGAACCTTTAAGCAGGAAACACTCAGAGAAAAGCTCTTAATCTAGTGTAGAAGGAACATTTAAAAAGAAAAAAGTCATAGAAGAGCTCTTAGTCTAGTATACAAAGAACTTTTAAGAATGAAAAATTCATAAAAAAAGCTCTTAGTCTAGTGTAGAACCAACCTTTAAGAAAGAAACAGTCACAGAGGAGCTCTTAGTCTAATGTAGAAGGAACCTTTAAGAAGGAAAAAGTCGTAAAAGAGCTCTCAGTCTAGTGTTGAAGGAACCTTTAATAAGAAAAGAGTAATATAACAGCTCCTAGTCTAGTGTAGAAGGAACCTTTAAGATGGAAAAAGTTAATGAAGAGCTCTTAGTCTAGTGTAAAAGGAACCTTTACGAAGAAAAAATTATAGAAAAGCTCTTAGTCTAGTTTAGAAGGAACCTTTAAGAAGGAAAAAGTCATAGAAGAGCTCTAAGTCTAGTGTAGAAGCAAACCTTTAAGAAGGGAAAAGTCATAGACGAGCTCTTAGTCTAGTGGGAAAGGAACCTTTAAGAAGGAAAAAGTCATAAAAAAGATCTCAGTCTAGTGTAGAAGGAACCTTTAAGAAGGAAAAAGTCATAGAAAAGCTCTTAGACTAGTTTAGAAGAAACCCTTAAGAGGGAAAAAGTAATAGACGACCTCTTAGTCTAGTGTAGAAGGAGCCTTTAAGAAGTAAAAAGTCATAGAAGAGCTCTTAGTGTAGTGTTGAAGAAACCTTTAAGAAGGAAACAGTCACAGAGGAGCTTTTATTCTAGTGTAGAAGGAACCTTTAAGAAGGGAAAAGTCATAAAAAAGCTTTTAGACTAGTTTAGAAGGAACCCTTAAGAAGGAAAAAGTAATAGACGAGCTCTGAGTCTAGTGTAAAAGGAACCTTTAAGAAGGAAAGTCATAGAAGAGCTCTTAGTCTAGTGTAGAAGAAACCTTTAAGAAGGAAAAAGTCATAGAAGAGCTCTTAGTCTAGTGTAGAAGGAGCCTTTAAGAAGTAAAAAGTCATAGAAGAGCTCTTAGTCTAGTGTGGAAGAAACCTTTAAGAACGAAACAGTCACAGAGGAGCTCTTTTTCTAGTGTAGAAGGAACCTTTAAGGAGGAAAAAGTCATAGAAAAGCTCTTAGACTAGTTTAGAAGGAACCCTAAAGATGGAAAAAGTAATAAACAAGCTCCGAGTCCAGTGTCGAAGGAACCTTTAAGAAGGAAAAAGTCCTAGAAGAGCTCTTAGTCTATTGCAGAAGGAGCCTTTAAGAAGTAAAAAGTAATAGAAGACCTCTTAGTGTAGTGTAGAAGAAACCTTTAAGAAGGAAACAGTCACAGAGGAGCTCTTAGTTAATGTAGAAGGAACCTTTAAGAAGGAAAAAGGCGTAAAAGAGCTCTCAGTCTAGTGTTGATGGAACCTTTAATAAGGAAAGAGTCATAGAAAAGCTCCTAGTCTAGTGTAAAAGGAACCTTTAAGACGAAAAAAGTGATAATAAAGCTCTTAGTCTAGTGTAGAAGGAACCTTTAAGAAGTAAAAATTATAGAAAAGCTCTTAGTCGAGTTTAGAAGGAACCTTTAAGAAGGAAAAAGTCATAGAAGAGCTCTAAGTCTAGTGTAGAAGCAAATCTTTAAGAAGGAAAAAGTCATAGAAGAGCTCATAATATAGCGGAGAAGGAACTTTTAAGAAAGAAAGTCACAGAAAAGCTCTTAATCTAGTGTAAACGGAACCTTTGAGAAGGAAAAAGTAAAAAAAGAGCTCTTAATTTAGCGTAGAAACAACATTTAAGAAGGAAATAGTCATAGAAGAGCTCCTAGTCTAGTATAGAAGGAAACTTTAAGAAGGAAAAAGTCATAAAAGAGATCTCAGTCTAGTGTAGAAGCAAACCTTTAAGAAGGAAAAAGTCATAGAAGAGCTCTTAGTCTAGTGTAGAAGGAACTTTTAAGAAGGATAAAGGCACAGAAAACTTTAAGAAGGAAAAAGTCATAGAAGAGCTTTTAGTCTAGTGTAAAAGGAACTTTTGAGAAGGAAAAAGTCAAAAAAGAGCTCTTAATTTAGTGTATAAGGAACCTTTAAGAAGGAAAAAGTAATAGACGAGCTCTTAGTCTAGTGTGAAAGGAAACTTTAAGAAGGAAAAAGTCATAAAAAAGATCTCAGTCTAGTGTAGAAGGAACCTTTAAGAAGGAAAAAGTCACAGAAGAGCTCTTAGTCTAGTGTAGAAGGAGCCTTTAAGAAGTAAAAAGTCATAGAAAAGCTCTTAGTGCAGTGTTGAAGAAACCTTTAAGAAGAAAACAGTCACAGAGGAGCTTTTATTCTAGTGTAGAAGGAACCTTTAAGAAGGAAAAAGTCATAAAAAAATCTCAGACTAGTTTAGAAGGAACCTTTAAGAAGGAAAAAGTCATAGAAAAGCTCTTAGACTCGTTTAGAAGGAACCTTTAAGAAGGAAAAAGTAATAGACGAGCTCTGAGTCTAGTTTAGAAGGAACCTTTAAGAAGGAAAGTCATAGAAGAGCTCTTAGTCTAGTGTAGAAGAAACCTTTAAGAAGGAAAAAGTCATAGAAGAGCTCTTAGTCTAGTGTAGAAGGAACCTTTAAGAAGTAAAAAGTCATAGAAGAGCTCTTAGTCTAGTGTAGAAGAAGCCTTTAAGAAGGAAACAGTCACGGAGGAGCTCTTTTTCTAGTGTAGAAGGAGCCTTTAAGAAGGAAAAAGTCATAGAAAAGCTCTTAGACTAGTTTAGAAGGAACCCTTAAGAAGGAAAAAGTAATAGACCGGCTCCGAGTCCAGTGTAGAAGGAACCTTTAAGACGGAAAAAGTCATAGAAGAGCTCTTAGTCTAGTGTAGAAGGAACCTTTAAGAAGGAAAAAGTCATAGAAGAGCTCTTAGTCTAGTGCAGAAGGAGCCTTTAAGAAGTAAAAAGTAATAAAGAGCTCTTAGTGTAGTTTAGAAGAAACCTTTAAGAAGGAAACAGTCACAGAGGAGCTCTTAGTCTAGTGTAGAAGGAACCTTTAAGAAGGAAAAAGTCATAGAAGAGCTCTTAGTCTAGTGTAGACTAAGAAGTAAGTCATAGAAGTAAGTGTAGACTAAGTAAAAAGTCATAGAAGAGCTCTTAGTCTAGTGTAGACTAAGAACCTTTAAGAAGTAAAAATTATAGAAAAGCTCTTAGTCTAGTTTAGAAGGAACCTTTAAGAAGGAAAAAGTCATAGAAGAGCTCTAAGTCTAGTGTAGAAGCAAATCTTTAAGAAGGAAAAAGTCATAGAAGAGCTCATAGTCTAGTGTAGAAGGAACTTTTAAGACAGAAAGTCACAGAAGAGCTCTTAATCTAGTGTAAACGGAACCTTTGAGAAGGAAAAAGTAAAAAAAAGAGCTCTTAATTTAGCGTAGAAAGAACATTTAAGAAGTAAAAAGTCATAGAAAAGCTCTTAGTGCAGTGTTGAAGAAACCTTTAAGAAGGAAACAGTCACAGAGGAGCTTTTATTCTAGTTTAGAAGGAACCTTTAAGAAGGAAAGTCATAGAAGAGCTCTTAGTCTAGTGTAGAAGGAACCTTTAAGAAGTAAATAGTCAGAGAAGAGCTCTTAGTCTAGTGTAGAAGAAGCCTTTAAGAAGGAAACAGTCACGGAGGAGCTCTTTTTCTAGTGTAGAAGGAAGCTTTAAGAAGGAAAAAGTCATAGAAAAGCTCTTAGAAGGAACCTTAGAAGGAACTCCTCTTAGAAGGAGTAGTTTAGAAGGAACCCTTAAGAAGGAAAAAGTAATAGACAAGCTCCGAGTCCAGTGTAGAAGGAACCTTTAAGAAGGAAAAAGTCATAGAAGAGCTCTTAGTCTAGTGTAGAAGGAACCTTTAAGAAGGAAAGTCATAGAAGAGCTCATAGTCTAGTGCAGAAGGAGCCTTTAAGAAGTAAAAAGTAATAAAGAGCTCTTAGTGTAGTGTAGAAGAAACCTTTAAGAAGGAAACAGTTACAGAGGAGCTCTTAGTCTAGTGTAGAAGGAACCTTTAAGAAGGAAAAAGTCATAGAAGAGCTCTTAGTCTAGTGTAGAAGAAACCTTTAAGAAGGAAAAAGTCACAGAAGAGCTCTTAGTCTAGTGTAGAAGGAGCCTTTAAGAAGTGAAAAGTAATAGAAGAGCTCTTAGTCTAGTGTAGAAGAAACCTTTAAGAAGGAAAAAGTCATAGAAGAGCTCTTGGTCTAGTGTAGTAGGAGCCTTTAAGAATTAAAAAGTCATAGAAGAGCTCTTAGTGTAGTGTAGAAGAAACCTTTAAGAACGAAACAGTCACAGATGAGCTCTTATTCTAGTGTAGAAGGAACCTTTAAGAAGGAAAAAGTCATAGAAGAGCTCGTAGTCTAGTGTAGAAGGAACCTTTAAGTAGTAAAAAGTTATAGAAGAGCTCCTAGTCTAATGTAGAAGAAACATTTAAGAAGGAAACAGTCACAGAGGAGCTCTTATTCTAGTGTAGAAGGAACCTTTAAGAAGGAAAAAGACATAAAAAAGATCTCAGTCTAGTGTAGAATGAACCTTTAAGAAGGAAAAAGTCATAGAAAAGCTCTTAGACTAGTTTAGAAGAAACCCTTAAGAGGGAAAAAGTAATAGACGAGCTCTGAGTCTAGTGTAGAAGGAGCCTTTAAGAAGGAAAAAGTCATAGAAGAGCTCTTAGTCTAGTGTAGAAGGAACCTTTAAGAAGGAAAAAGTCATAGAAGAGCTCTTAGTCTAGTGTAGAAGGAGTCTTTAAGAAGTAAAAAGTCATAGAAGAGCTCTTAGTCTAGTGTAGAAGAAACCATTAAGAAGGAAACAGTCACAGAGGAGCTCTTTTTCTAGTGTAGAAGGAACCTTTAAGAAGGAAAAAGTCATAGAAAAGCTCTTAGACTAGTTTAGAAGGAACCCTTAAGAAGGAAAAAGTAATACACAAGCTCCGAGTCCAGTGTAGAAGGAACCATTAAGAAGGAAAAAGTCCTAGAAGAGCTCTTACTCTAGTGTAGAAGGAACCTTTAAGAAGGAAAAAGTCATAGAAGAGCTCTTAGTGTAGTGTACAAGGAACTTTTCAGAATGAAAAAGTAATAAAAAAAGCTCTTAGTCTAGTGTAGAACGAACCTTTAAGAAGGAAACATTCACAGATGAGCTCTTAGTCCAATGTAGAAGGAACCTTTAAGAAGGAAAAATTATAGAGAAGCTCTTAGTCTAGTTTAGAAGGAACCTTTAAGAAGGAAAAAGTCATAGAAGAGCTCTAAGTCTAGTATAGAAGCAAATCTTTAAGAAGGAAAAAGTCATAGAAGAGCTCATAGTCTAGTGTAGAAGGAACTTTTAAGAAAGAAAGTCACAGAAGAGCTCTTAATCTTGTGTAAACGGAACCTTTGAGAAGGAAAAAGTAAAAAAAGAGCTCTTAATTTAGCGTAGAAAGAACATTTAAGAAGGAAAAAGTCATAGAAGAGCTCCTAGTCTAGTATAGAAGGAAACTTTAAGAAGGAAAAAGTCATAAAAGAGATCTCAGTCTAGTGTAGAAGCAAACCTTTAAGAAGGAAAAAGTCATAGAAGAGCTCTTAGTCTAGTTTAGAAGGAACTTTTAAGAAGGAAAAAGGCACAGAAGAACTCTTAGTCTAGAGAAGAAGAAAACTTTAAGAAGGAAAATGTCATAGAAGAGCTCTTAGTCTAGTGTAAAAGGAACTTTTGAGAAAGAAAAAGTAAAAAAAGAGCTCTTAATTTAGTGTAGAAGGAGCCTTTAAGAAGGAAAACGTCATAGACGAGCTCTTAGTCTAGTGTGAAAGGAACATTTAAGAAGGAAAAAGTCATAAAAAAGATCTCAGTCTAGTGTAGAAGGAACCTTTAAGAAGGAAAAAATCATAGAAGAGCTCTTAGTCTAGTGTAGAAGGAGCCTTTAAGAAGTAAAAAGTCATAGAAGAGCTCTTAGTGTAGTGTTGAAGAAACCTTTAAGAAGTAAACAGTCACAGAGGAGCTTTTATTCTAGTGTAGAAGGAACCTTTAAGAAGGAAAAAGTAATAAAAAAATCTCAGTCTAGTGTAGAAGGAACCTTTAAGAAGGAAAAAGTCATAGAAAAGCTCTTAGACTCGTTTAGAAGGAACCTTTAAGAAGGAAAAAGTAATAGACGAGCTCTGAGTCTAGTTTAGAAGGAACCTTTAAGAAGGAAAGTCATAGAAGAGCTCTTAGTCTAGTGTAGAAGAAACCTTTAAGAAGGAAAAAGTCATAGAAGAGCTCTTAGTCTAGTGTAGAAGGAACCTTTAAGAAGTAAAAAGTCATAGAAGAGCTCTTAGTGTAGTGTAGAAGAAGCCTTTAAGAAGGAAACAGTCACGGAGGAGCTCTTTTTCTAGTGTAAAAGGAACCTTTAAGAAGGAAAAAGTCATAGAAAAGCTCTTAGAGACTAGTTTAGAAGTAACCCTTAAGAAGGAAAAAGTAATAGACAAGCTCAGAGTCCAGTGTAGAAGGAACCTTTAAGAAGGAAAAAGTCATAGAAGAGCTCTTAGTCTAGTGCAGAAGGAGCCTTTAAAAAGTAAAAAGGAATAAAGAGCTCTTAGTGTAGTGTAGAAGAAACCTTTAAGAAGGAAACAGTCACAGAGGAGCTCTTAGTCTAGTGTAGAAGGAACCTTTAAGAAGGAAAAAGTCATTGAAGAGCTCTTAGTCTAGTTTAGAAGTAGTTTTTAAGAAGTAAATTAATAGAAGAGCTCTTAGTCTAGTGTAGAAGAAACCTTTAAGAAGGAAAAAGTCATAGAAGAGCTCTTAGTCTAGTGTAGAAGGAGCCTTTAAGAAGTAAAAATTCATAGAAGAGCTCGTAGTCTAGTGTAGAAGAAACCTTTAAGAAGGAAAAAGTCATAGAAGAGCTCTTGGTCTAGTGTAGTAGAAGCCTTTAAGAAGTAAAAAGTCATAGAAGAGCTCTTAGTCTAGTGTAGAAGAAATCTTTAAGAAGGAAACAGTCACAGAGGAGCTCTTATTCTAGTGTAGAAGGAACCTTTAAGAAGGAAAAAGTCATAGAAGAGCTCTTAGTCTAGTGTAGAAGGAACCTTTAAGTAGTAATAAGTTATAGAAGAGCTCCTAGTGTACTGTAGAAGAAACATTTAAGAAGGAAACAGTCACAGAGGAGCTCTTATTCTAATGTAGAAGGAACTTTTAAGAAGGAAAAAGACATGAAAGAGATCTCAGTCTAGTGTAGAAGGAACCTTTAAGAAGGAAAAAGTCATAGAAAAGCTCTTAGACTAGTTTAGAAGAAACCCTTAAGAGGGAAAAAGTAATAGACGAGCTCTGAGTCTAGTGTAGAAGGAGCCTTTAAGAAGGAAAAAGTCATAGAAGAGCTCTTAGTCTAGTGTAGAAGGAACCTTTAAGAAGGAAAAAGTCATAGAAGAGCTCTTAGTTAGTGTAGAAGGAGTCTTTAAGAAGTAAAAATTCATAGAAGAGCTCTTAGTCTAGTGTAGAAGAAACCTTTAAGAATGAAACAGTCACAGAGAAGCTCTTTTTCTAGTGTAGAAGGAACCTTTAAGAAGGATAAAGTCATAGAAGAGCTCTTAGACTAGTTTAGAAGGAACCCTTCAGAAGGAAAAAGTAATAGACAAGCTCCGAGTCCAGTGTAGAAGGAACCTTTAAGAAGGAAAAAGTCCTAGAAGAGCTCTTAGTCTAGTGTAGAAGGAACCTTTAAGAAGGAAAAAGTCATAGAAGAGCTCTTAGTGTAGTTTACAAGGAACTTTTCAGAATGAAAAAGTCATAAAAAAAGCTCTTAGTCTAGTGTAGAACGAACCTTTAAGAAGGAAACAGTCACAGAGGAGCTCTTAGTCTAATGTAGAAGGAACCTTTAAGAAGGAAAAATTATAGAAAAGCTCTTAGTCTAGTTTAGAAGGAACCTTTAAGAAGGAAAAAGTCATAGAAGAGCTCTAAGTCTAGTGTAGAATCAAATCTTTAAGAAGGAAAAGGTCATAGAAGAGCTCATAGTCTAGCGTAGAAGGAACTTTTAAGAAAGAAAGTCACAGAAAAGCTCTTAATCTAGTGTAAACGGAACCTTTGAGAAGGAAAAAGTAAAAAAAGAGCTCTTAATTTAGCGTAGAAAGAACATTTAAGAAGGAAATAGTCATAGAAGAGCTCCTATTCTAGTGTAGAAGGAAACTTCAAGAAGAAAAAAGTCATAAAAGAGCTCTCAGTCTAGTGTAGAATCAAACATTTAAGAAGGAAAAAGTCATAGAAGAGCTCTTAGTCTAGTCTAGAAGTAACTTTTAAGAAGGAAAAAGACACAGAAGAACTCTTAGTATAGATAAGAATAAAAATTTAAGAAGTAAAATGTCATAGAAGAGCTCTTAGTCTAGTGTAAAAGGAACTTTTGAGAAAGAAAAAGTCAAAAAAGAGCTCTTAATTTAGTGCAAAAGGAGCCTTTAAGAAGGAAAACGTCATAGACGAGCTCTTAGTCTAGTGTGAAACGAACCTTTAAGAAGGAAAAAGTCATAAAAAAGATCTCAGTCTAGTGTAGAAGGAACCTTTAAGAAGGAAAAAGTCACAGAAGAGCTCTTAGTCTAGTGTAGAAGGAGCCTTTAAGAAGTAAAAAGTCATATAAAAGCTCTTAGTGCAGTGTTGAAGAAACCTTTAAGAAGGATACAGTCACAGAGGAGCTTTTATTCTAGTGTAGAAGGAACCTTTAAGAAGGAAAAAGTAATAAAAAAATCTCAGTCTAGTGTAGAAGGAACCTTTAAGAAGGAAAAAGTCATAGAAGAGCTTTTAGTCTAGTGTAAAAGGAAATTTTGAGAAGGAAAAAGTAAAAAAAGAGTTCTTAATTTAGTGTAGAAGGAACCTTTAAGAAGGAAAAAGTAATAGACGAGCTCTTAGTCTAGTGTGAAAGGAACCTTTAAGAAGGAAAAAGTCATAAAAAAGATCTCAGTCTAGTGTAGAAGGAACCTTTAAGAAGGAAAAAGTCACAGAAGAGCTCTTAGTCTAGTGTAGAAGGAGCCTTTAAGAAGTAAAAAGTCATAAAAAAGCTCTTAGTGCAGTGTTGAAGAAACCTTTAAGAAGGATACAGTCACAGATGAGCTTTTATTCTAGTGTAGAAGGAACCTTTAAGAAGGAAAAAGTCATAAAAAAATCTCAGTCTAGTGTAGAAGGAACCTTTAAGAAGGAAAAAGTCATAGAAAAGCTCTTAGACTCGTTTAGAAGGAACCTTTAAGAAGGAAAAAGTAATAGACGAGCTCTGAGTCTAGTTTAGAAGGAACCTTTAAGAAGGAAAGTCATAGAAGAGCTCTTAGTCTAGTGTAGAAGAAACCTTTAAGAAGGAAAAAGTCATAGAAGAGCTCTTATTCTAGTGTAGAAGGAACTTTTAAGAAGTAAAAAGTCATAGAAGAGCTCTTAGTCTAGTGTAGAAGAAGCCTTTAAGAAGGAAACAGTCACGGAGGAGCTCTTTTTCTAGTGTAAAAGGAACCTTTAAGAAGGAAAAAGTCATAGAAAAGCTCTTAGACTAGTTTAGAAGGAACCCTTAAGAAGGAAAAAGTAATAGACAAGCTCCGAGTCCAGTGTAGAAGGAACCTTTAAGAAGGAAAAAGTCATAGAAGAGCTCTTAGTCTAGTGAAGAAGGAGCCTTTAAGAAGTAAAAAGTAATAAAGAGCTCTTAGTGTAGTGTAGAAGAAACCTTTAAGAAGGAAACAGTCACAGAAGAGCTCTTAGTCTAGTGTAGAAGGAACCTTTAAGAAGGAAAAAGTCATAGAAGAGCTCAGAGTCTAGTGTAGAAGGAGTCTTTAAGAAGGAAAGTCATAGAAGAGCTCTTAGTCTAGTGTAGAAGAAACCTTTAAGAAGGAAAAAGTCATAGAAGAGCTCTTAGTCTAGTGTAGAAGGAGCCTTTAAGAAGTAAAAAGTCATAGAAGAGCTCTTAGTCTAGTGTAGAAGAAACCTTTAACAAGGAAAAAGTCATAGAAGAGCTCTTAGTCTAGTGTAGAAGGAACCTTTAAGAAGTAAAAAGTCATAGAAGAGCTCTTAGTCTAGTGTAGAAGAAGCCTTTAAGAAGGAAACAGTCACGGAGGAGCTCTTTTCTAGTGTAGAAGGAGCCTTTAAGAAGGAAAAAGTCATAGAAAAGCTCTTAGACTATTTTAGAAGGAACCATTAAGAAGGAAAAAGTAATAGACAAGCTCCGAGTCCAGTGTAGAAGGAACCTTTAAGAAGGAAAAAGTCATAGAAGAGCTCTTAGTCTAGTGTAGAAGGAGCCTTTAAAAAGTAAAAAGGAATAAAGAGCTCTTAGTGTAGTGTAGAAAAAACCTTTAAGAAGGAAACAGTCACAGAGGAGCTCTTAGTCTAGTGTAGAAGGAACCTTTAAGAAGGAAAAAGTCATTGAAGAGCTCTTAGTCTAGTGTAGAAGGAGTCTTTAAGAAGGAAAGTCATAGAAGAGCTCTTAGTCTAGTGTAGAAGAAACCTTTAAGAAGGAAAAAGTCACAGAAGAGCTCTTAGTCTAGTGTAGAAGGAGCCTTTAAGAAGTAAAAAGTCATAGAAGAGCTCTTAGTCTAGTGTAGAAGAAACCTTTAAGAAGGAAAAAGTCATAGAAGAGCTCTTGGTCTAGTGTAGTAGAAGCCTTTAAGAAGTAAAAAGTCATAGAAGAGCTCTGAGTCTAGTGTAGAAGAAACCTTTAAGAAGGAAACAGTCACAGAGGAGCTCTTATTCTAGTGTAGA
The DNA here is from genome assembly GCF_049724085.1 of Artemia sp. Qi Xiang Cuo. Lineage (NCBI taxonomy): Eukaryota > Metazoa > Arthropoda > Branchiopoda > Anostraca > Artemiidae > Artemia > Artemia sp. Qi Xiang Cuo. Next base: position 5,558,409 of record NC_142799.1, read on the forward strand.
AGGAACCTTTAAGAAGGAAAAAGTCATAGAAGAGCTCGTAGTCTAGTGTAGAAGGAACCTTTAAGTAGTAATAAGTTATAGAAGAGCTCCTTGTGTAATGTAGAAGAAACATTTAAGAAGGAAACAGTCACAGAGGAGCTCTTATTCTAGTGTAGAAGGAACCTTTAAGAAGGAAAAAGACATAAAAGAGATCTCAGTCTAGTGTAGAAGGAACCTTTAAGAAGGAAAAAGTCATAGAAAAGCTCTTAGACTAGTTTAGAAGAAACCCTTAAGAGGGAAAAAGTAATAGACGAGCTCTGAGTCTAGTGTAGAAGGAGCCTTTAAGAAGGAAAAAGTCATAGAAGAGCTCTTAGTCTAGTGTAGAAGGAACCTTTAAGAAGGAAAAAGTCAAAGAAGAGCTCTTAGTCTAGTGTAGAAGGAGTCTTTAAGAAGTAAAAAGTCATAGAAGAGCTCTTAGTCTAGTGTAGAAGAAACCATTAAGAAGGAAACAGTCACAGAGGAGCTCTTTTTCTAGTGTAGAAGGAACCTTTAAGAAGGAAAAAGTCATAGAAAAGCTCTTAGACTAGTTTAGAAGGAACCCTTAAGAAGGAAAAAGTAATACACAAGCTCCGAGTCCAGTGTAGAAGGAACCTTTAAGAAGGAAAAAGTCCTAGAAGAGCTCTTACTCTAGTGTAGAAGGAACCTTTAAGAAGGAAAAAGTCATAGAAGAGCTCTTAGTGTAGTGTACAAGGAACTTTCCAGAATGAAAAAGTCATAAAAAAAGCTCTTAGTCTAGTGTAGAACGAACCTTTAAGAAGGAAACAGTCACAGAGGAGCTCTTAGTCTAATGTAGAAGGAACCTTTAAGAAGGAAAAATTATAGAGAAGCTCTTAGTCTAGTTTAGAAGGAACCTTTAAGAAGGAAAAAGTCATAGAAGAGCTCTAAGTCTAGTATAGAAGCAAATCTTTAAGAAGGAAAAGGTCATAGAAGAGCTCATAGTCTAGTGTAGAAGGAACTTTTAAGAAAGAAAGTCACAGAATAGCTCTTAATCTTGTGTAAACGGAACCTTTGAGAATGAAAAAGTAAAAAAAGAGCTCTTAATTTAGCGTAGAAAGAACATTTAAGAAGGAAAAAGTCATAGAAGAGCTTCTATTCTAGTGTAGAAGGAAATATCAAGAGGAAAAAAGTCATAAAAGAGATCTCAGTCTAGTGTAGAAGCAAAAATTTAAGAATGAAAAAGTCATAGAAGAGCTCTTAGTCTAGTGTAGAAGGAACATTTAAGAAGGAAAAAGGCACAGAAGAACTCTTAGTCTAGAGAAGAAGAAAACTATAAGAAGGAAAAAGTCATAGAAGAGCTGTTAGTCTAGTGTAAAAGGAAATTTTGAGAAGGAAAAAGTAAAAAAAGAGTTCTTAATTTAGTGTAGAAGGAACCTTTAAGAAGGAAAAAGTAATAGACGAGCTCTTAGTCTAGTGTGAAAGGAACATTTAAGAAGGAAAAAGTCATAAAAAAGATCTCAGTCTAGTGTAGAAGGAACCTTTAAGAAGGAAAAAGTCACAGAAGAGCTCTTAGTCTAGTGTAGAAGGAGCCTTTAAGAAGTAAAAAGTCATAAAAAAGCTCTTAGTGCAGTGTTGAAGAAACCTTTAAGAAGGATACAGTCACAGATGAGCTTTTATTCTAGTGTAGAAGGAACCTTTAATAAGGAAAAAGTAATAAAAAAATCTCAGTCTAGTGTAGAAGGAACCTTTAAGAAGGAAAAAGTCATAGAAAAGCTCTTAGACTCGTTTAGAAGGAACCTTTAAGAAGGAAAAAGTAATAGACGAGCTCTGAGTCTAGTTTAGAAGGAACCTTTAAGAAGGAAAGTCATAGAAGAGCTCTTAGTCTAGTGTAGAAGAAACCTTTAAGAAGGAAAAAGTCATAGAAGAGCTCTTAGTCTAGTGTAGAAGGAACTTTTAAGAAGTAAAAAGTCATAGAAGAGCTCTTAGTCTAGTGTAGAAGAAGCCTTTAAGAAGGAAACAGTCACGGAGGAGCTCTTTTTCTAGTGTAAAAGGAACCTTTAAGAAGGAAAAAGTCATAGAAAAGCTCTTAGACTAGTTTAGAAGGAACCCTTAAGAAGGAAAAAGTAATAGACAAGCTCCGAGTCCAGTGTAGAAGGAACCTTTAAGAAGGAAAAAGTCATAGAAGAGCTCTTAGTCTAGTGCAGAAGGAGCCTTTAAGAAGTAAAAAGGAATAAAGAGCTCTTAGTGTAGTGTAGAAGAAACCTTTAAGAAGGAAACAGTTACAGAAGAGCTCTTAGTCTAGTGTAGAAGGAACCTTTAAGAAGGAAAAAGTCATAGAAGAGCTCAGAGTCTAGTGTAGAAGGAGTCTTTAAGAAGGAAAGTCATAGAAGAGCTCTTAGTCTAGTGTAGAAGAAACCTTTAAGAAGGAAAAAGTCATAGAAGAGCTCTTAGTCTAGTGTAGAAGGAGCCTTTAAGAAGTGAAAAGTCATAGAAGAGCTCTTAGTCTAGTGTAGAAGAAACCTTTAAGAAGGAAAAAGTCATAGAAGAGCTCTTGGTCTAGTGTAGTAGTAGCCTTTAAGAAGTAAAAAGTCATAGAAGAGCTCTTAGTCTAGTGTAGAAGAAACCTTTAAGAAGGAAACAGTCACAGAGGAGCTCTTATTCTAGTGTAGAAGGAACCTTTAAGAAGGAAAAAGTCATAGAAGAGCTCGTAGTCTAGTGTAGAAGGAACCTTTAAGTAGTAATAAGTTATAGAAGAGCTCCTAGTGTAATGTAGAAGAAACATTTAAGAAGGAAACAGTCACAGAGGAGCTCTTATTCTAGTGTAGAAGGAACCTTTAAGAAGGAAAAAGACATAAAAGAGATCTCAGTCTAGTGTAGAAGGAACCTTTAAGAAGGAAAAAGTCATAGAAAAGCTCTTAGACTAGTTTAGAAGAAACCCTTAAGAGGGAAAAAGTAATAGACGAGCTCTGAGTCTAGTGTAGAAGGAGCCTTTAAGAAGGAAAAAGTCATAGAAGAGCTCTTAGTCTAATGTAGAAGGAACCTTTATGAAGGAAAAGATCATAGAAGAGCTCTTAGTCTAGTGTAGAAGGATCCTTTAAGAAGTAAAAAGTCATAGAAGAGCTCTTAGTGTTGTGTGGAAGAAACCTTTAAGAAGGAAACAGTTACAGAGGAGCTCTTATTCTACTGTAGAAGGAACCTTTAAGAAGGATAAAGTCATAGAAAAGCTCTTAGACTAGTTTAGAAGGAATCCTTAAGAAGGAAAAAGCAATAGACAAGCTCCGAGTCCAGTGTAGAAGGAACCTTTAAGAAGGAAAAAGTCCTAGAAGAGCTCTTACTCTAGTGTAGAAGGAACCTTTAAGAAGGAAAAAGTCATAGAAGAGCTCTTAGTCTAGTGTAGAAGGAGTCTTTAAGAAGTAAAAAGTCATAGAAGAGCTCTTAGTCTAGTGTAGAAGAAACCATTAAGAAGGAAACAGTCACAGAGGAGCTCTTTTTCTAGTGTAGAAGGAACCTTTAAGAAGGAAAAAGTCATAGAAAAGCTCTTAGACTAGTTTAGAAGGAACCCTTAAGAAGGAAAAAGTAATAGACAAGCTCCGAGTCCAGTGTAGAAGGAACCTTTAAGAAGGAAAAAGTCCTAGAAGAGCTCTTAGTCTAGTGTAGAAGGAACCTTTAAGAAGGAAAAAGTCATAGAAGAGCTCTTAGTGTAGTGTACAAGGAACTTTCCAGAATGAAAAAGTCATAAAAAAAGCTCTTAGTCTAGTGTAGAACGAACCTTTAAGAAGGAAACAGTCACAGAGGAGCTATTAGTCTAATGTAGAAGGAACCTTTAAGAAGGAAAAATTATAGAAAAGCTTTTAGTCTAGTTTAGAAGGAACCTTTAAGAAGGAAAAAGTCATAGAAGAGCTCTAAGTCTAGTATAAAAGCAAATCTTTAAGAAGGAAAAAGTCATAGAAGAGCTCATAGTCTAGTGTAGAAGGAACTTTTAAGAAAGAAAGTCACAGAAGAGCTCTTAATCTTGTGTAAACGGAACATTTGAGAAGGAAAAAGTAAAAAAAGAGCTCTTAATTTAGCGTAGAAAGAACATTTAAGAAGGAAAAAGTCATAGAAGAGCTTCTAGTCTAGTATAGAAGGAAACTTTAAGAAGGAAAAAGTCATAAAAGAGATCTCAGTCTAGTGTAGAAGCAAACCTTTAAGAAGGAAAAAGTCATAGAAGAGCTCTTAGTCTAGTGTAGAAGGAACTTTTAAGAAGGAAAAAGGCACAGAAGAACTCTTAGTCTAGAGAAGAAGAAAACTTTAAGAAGGAAAAAGTCATAGAAGAGCTTTTAGTCTAGTGTAAAAGGAACTTTTGAGAAGGAAAAAGTAAAAAAGAGCTCTTAATTTAGTGTAGAAGGAACCTTTAAGAAGGAAAAAGTAATAGACGAGTAATAGGCGATACCACAGCAAATTCCGTCGGGATAGCATCTAAGTCATACAAAAAATACCTTGGCCCAAAGTGCATGAAATCAATGGCAGTGAGTCCTGTAACACCACGTGAACTTAAATTACTCGTAAAAAAATTGAAGGGCTATTCTACTTCAGATTTTGACCTGGTCCACACAAAGGCACTGAAAGCAGTAATGAAGACCATTGCTGAGCCGCTAACTTACCTTAGAAATCTTTCATTAGATAAAGGGGTTTTTCCTAAAATGTTAAAAAAGGCAAAGATAATACCTTTTCACAAAGGTGGAAGTCATACAGACACAGAAAATGATAGACCAATCTCAATCTTATCAGTTTTCTCGAAAGTCTTTGAAACGCCAATGAAAAACCAGCTTTACCAATATTTAGAGGCCAAAGGCTTTTTTAACTGCCGCCAATTTGGGTTTAGTTCGGGCCCTTCAACCAAAGATGCACTTACTTCACTAAATTTGTTCTTAAATGGAATTCTAGACTTGGGTGCTTTATCGGCAGCAGTACTTTTAGATTTTAAGAAAACACTTAATAGCATCCACGAAAAAATATTACTAGGAAAGCTGGATCATATTGGAGTTCGTGGCCAAGACCTAGATTGGTTTAAGTCTTACCTTGAAAATTGTCGAATGTACACAGGAAATGACAATAAAAATGATGTCGTAGTTAACTGCGGAGTGCCACAGGGCTCTAAATTGGGACCGGTATTGTTTCTTGTTCACGTAAATGATCTTCAGCAAGTACTGGCTTCTGCAAGTCATAGCCCTTATTGCTGCAAACTATGTCACCCACAAACGACGCCGGGGTCTCTGGTAGAAGCCAAGGACGAACTAATGGCATGTGTGGATGATTCACTTATGGAAAGCTCAGAATAGAAAAGCAGGTATCTCAAGACGAAGCTCCAAGAAATTCTTGAAGAAACGTAATTGTGGATGGACACAAATCGTATAGTCATCGAGACTGACAAATCAAGGGTTTTATTTTTTTCACGTATGGATTCACTGGCTCCTGATGTTATTGGTATAGACACCTCTCGAGGACTTATAAAAAGGCCAGAAAAAGTACACGTTTGTTACCTAGGGGTTTTAATCGACAAAAACCTCTTGTTCAGACACCATATAGCAAGTGTCGAGACGAAGCTTTCAAGGAACCTTGGAATCTTGAGAAAACTCAGTCACCATTTCCCTAAAAAAATACTGATCCTGATTTACAATAAAGTTATCAAGCCTCACATTCAATATTGTTCTACGGTTTGGCAATCTAATTTCAAGACACATTTACAGAGACTAAACTCAGTTCACAATAAAGCACTTCAAATTTTAGGCCCAGCACCGAACAGATTATCAATGGCATCACTTTACAGACTATCTTGCACCGTTTTTTGTTTTAAATATTTTTCAGGAACACTCCCATCACCATTTAAAGGCTTATTCACACTAGCATCACAAATCCATAGTTTAAATACACGATCTTCATCATACATTTACATACCTCCGACACCGACAGCAAGGTCGGAATTTTCTCCTAGAATTGCGTGTGCTAGAGAGTGGAATGCACTTCCGCAAGAGCTGAGGTCATATAGGTCTCTCGGCTCCTTTAAAAAGAATGTGAAAAAATATCTAAAAGATGAAATATTTTTTTACTAGATTTATTTTATTATTATTATGTTTAGAATTTTTCGATATTATTATTAATTATCATATTTCAGTTTAATACTTCAAGGGGTGTGAGTGGAGGAGAGGTTGTGTTAAATTTATTGTTATTTGATGGCGGTTCGGGGTGGAAATTGAAGAGGACAGGAGGCCAAGCTGTATGTAGAGTGTGCATTTATTACGGGCCCAAACGTGCATCAATGCACAAGGAACTAAGTTAAGTGTATTTTTATATATATTTTTTTGAATTAAAACCCATATTGAACTGAACTGAACTGAACTGTGAAAGGAACCTTTAAGAAGGAAAAAGTCATAAAAAAGATCTCAGTCTAGTGTAGAAGGAACCTTTAAGAAGGAAAAAATCATAGAAGAGCTCTTAGTCTAGTGTAGAAGGAGCCTTTAAGAAGTAAAAAGTCATAGAAGAGCTCTTAGTGTAGTGTTGAAGAAACCTTTAAGAAGGAAACAGTCACAGAGGAGCTTTTATTCTAGTGTAGAAGGAACCTTTAAGAAGGAAAAAGTAATAAAAAAATCTCAGTCTAGTGTAGAAGGAACCTTTAAGAAGGAAAAAGTCATAGAAAAGCTCTTAGACTAGTTTAGAAGGAAACTTTAAGAAGGAAAAAGTAATAGACGAGCTCTGAGTCTAGTGTAGAAGTAACCTTTAAGAAGGAAAGTAATAGAAGAGCTCTTAGTCTAGTGTAGAAGAAACCTTTAAGAAGGAAAAAGTCATAGAAGAGCTCTTAGTCTAGTGTAGAAGGAACCTTTAAGAAGTAAAAAGTCATAGAATAGCTCTTAGTCTAGTGTAGAAGAATCCTTTAAGAAGGAAACAGTCACTGAGGAGCTCTTTTTCTAGTGTAGAAGGAACCTTTAAGAAGGAAAAAGTCATAAAAAAATCTCAGTCTAGTCTAGAATTTTAAGAAGGAAAAAGTCATAGAAAAGCTCTTAGACTCGTTTAGAAGGAACCTTTAAGAAGGAAAAAGTAATAGACGAGCTCTGAGTCTAGTTTAGAAGGAACTTTTAAGCAGGAAAGTCATAGAAGAGCTCTTAGTCTAGTGTAGAAGAAACCTTTAAGAAGGAAAAAGTCATAGAAGAGCTCTTAGTCTAGTGTAGAAGGAACCTTTAAGAAGTAAAAAGTCATAGAAGAGCTCTTAGTGTAGTGTAGAAGAAGCCTTTAAGAAGGAAACAGTCACGGAGGAGCTCTTTTTCTAGTGTAGAAGGAACCTTTAAGAAGGAAAAAGTCATAGAAAAGCTCTTAGAGTAGTTTAGAAGGAACCCTGAAGAAGGAAAAAGTAATAGACAAGCTCCGAGTCCAGTGTAGAAGGAACCTTTAAGAAGGAAAAAGTAATAGAAGAGCTCTTAGTCTAGTGCAGAAGGAGCCTTTAAGAAGTAAAAAGGAATAAAGAGCTCTTAGTGTAGTGTAGAAGAAACCTTTAAGAAGGAAACAGTCACAGAGGAGCTCTTAGTCTAGTGTAGAAGGAACCTTTAAGAAGGAAAAAGTCATAGAAGAGCTCTTAGTCTAGTGTAGAAGGAGTCTTTAAGAAGGAAAGTCATAGAATAGCTCTTAGTCTAGTGTAGAAGGAACCTTTAAGAAGGAAAAAGTCACAGAAGAGCTCTTAGTCTAGTGTAGAAGTATCCTTTAAGAAGTGAAAAGTCATAGAAGAGCTCTTAGTCTAGTGTAGAAGAAACCTTTAAGAAGGAAAAAGTCAGAGAAGAGCTCTTTGTCTAGTGTAGTAGGAGCCTTTAAGAAGTAAAAAGTCATAGAAGAGCTCTTAGTCTAGTGTAGAAGAAACCTTTAAGAATGAAACGGTCACAGAGGAGCTCTTATTCTAGTGTAGAAGGAACCTTTAAGAAGGAAAAAGTCATAGAAGAGCTCGTAGTCTAGTGTAGAAGGAACCTTTAAGTAGTAATAAGTTATAGAAGAGCTCCTAGTGTAATGTAGAAGAAACATTTAAGAAGGAAACAGTCACAGAGGAGCTCTTATTCTAATGTAGAAGGAACCTTTAAGAAGGAAAAAGATATAAAAGAGATCTCAGTCTAGTGTAGAAGGAACCTTTAAGAAGGAAAAAGTCATAGAAAAGCTCTTAGTCTAGTTTAGAAGAAACCCTTAAGAGGGACAAAGTAATAGACGAGCTCTGAGTCTAGTGTAGAAGGAGCCTTTAAGAAGGAAAAAGTCATAGAAGAGCTCTTAGTCTAGTGTAGAAGGAACCTTTAAGAAGGAAAAAGTCACAGAAGAGCTCTTAGTCTAGTGTAGAAGGAGCCTTTAAGAAGTAAAAAGTCATAGAAGAGCTCTTAGTCTAGTGTAGAAGAAACCTTTAAGAAGGAAAAAGTCATAGAAGAGCTCGTCTAGTGTAGGAGCTCTTTTTCTAGTGTAGAAGGAACCTTTAAGAAGGAAAACGTCATAGAAGAGCTCTTAGTCTAGTTTAGAAGGAACCCTTAAGAAGGAAAAAGTAATAGACAAGCTCCGAGTCCAGTGTAGAAGGAACCTTTAAGAATGAAAAAGTCCTAGAAGAGCTCTTACTCTAGTGTAGAAGGAACCTTTAAGAAGGAAAAAGTCATAGAAGAGCTCTTAGTCTAGTAGAGAAGGAGCGTTTAAGAAGTACAAAGTAATAGAAGAGCTCTTAGTTTAGTGTAGAAGGAAACAGTCTCAGAGGAGCTCCCTTTAAGAAGAAAAAAGTCATAATAAAGCTATTAGTCTAGTGTAGAATGAAGAGCTCTTAATCTAGTGTAAAAGGAACCTTTAAGAATAAAAAAGTCATAATAAAGCTCTTAGTCTAGTGTAGAAGGAACCTTTAAGAAGTAAAAATTATAGAAAAGCTCTTAGTCTAGTTTAGAAGGAACCTTTAAGAAGGAAAAAGTCATAGAAGAGCTCTAAGTCTAGTGTAGAAGCAAATCTTTAAGAAGGAAAAAGTCATAGAAGAGCTCATAGTCTAGTGTAGAAGGAACTTTTAAGAAAGATAGTCACAGAAGAGCTCTTAATCTTGTGTAAACGGAAACTTTGAGAAGGAAAAAGTAAAAAAAGAGCTCTTAATTTAGCGTAGAAAGAACATTTAAGAAGGAAAAAGTCATAGAAGAGCTCTTAGTCTAGTATAGAAGGAAACTTTAAGAAGGAAAAAGTCATAAGAGAGATCTCAGTCTAGTGTAGAAGCAAACCTTTAAGAAGGAAATAGTCATAGAAGAGCTCTTAGTCTAGTGTAGAAGGAACTTTTAAGAAGGAAAAAGGCACAGAAGAACTCTTAGTCTAGAGAAGAAGAAAACTTTAAGAACGAAAAAGTCATAGAAGAGCTCTTAGTATAGTGTAAAAGAAACGTTTGAGAAGTAAAAAGTCGAAAAAGAGCTCTTAATTTAGCTTAGAAAGAACATTTAAGAAGGAAAAAGTCATAGAAGAGCTCTTAGTCTAGTATAGAAGGAAACTTTAAGAAGGAAAAAGTCATAAAAGAGATCTCAGTCTAGTGTAGAAGCAAACCTTTAAGAAGGAAAAAGTCATAGAAGAGCTCTTAGTCTAGTTTAGAAGGAACTTTTAAGAAGGAAAAAGGCACAGAAGAACTCTTAGTCTAGAGAAGAAGAAAACTTTAAGAAGGAAAAAGTCACTGAAGAGCTCTTAGTCTAGTGTAAACGAAACTTTTGAGAAGGAAAAAGTAAAAAAAGAGCTCTTAATTTAGTGTAGAAGGAACCTTTAAGAAGGAAAAAGTAATAGACGAGCTCTTAGTCTATTGTGAAAAGAACCTTTAAGAAGGAAACAGTCATAAAAAAAGATCTCAGTCTAGTGTAGAAGGAACCTTTAAGAAAGAAAAACTCATAGAAAAGCTCTTAGACTAGTTTATAAGAAACCATTAAGAGGGAAAAAGTAATAGACGAGCTCTGAGTCTAGTGTAGAAGGAACCTTTAAGAAGGAAAAAGTCATAGAAGAGCTCTTAGTCTAGTGTAGAAGGAACCTTTAAGAAGGAAAAAGTCACAGAAGAGCTCTTAGTTTAGTGTAGAAGGAGCCTTTAAGAAGTAAAAAGTCATAGAAGAGCTCTTAGTGCTGTGTTGAAGAAACCTTTAAGAAGGAAACAGTCACAGAGGAGCTCTAATTCTAGTGTGGAAGGAACCTTTAAGAAGGAAAAAGTCATAAAAAAGATCTCAGTCTAGTGTAGAAGGAACCTTTAAGAAGGAAAAAGTCATAGAAAAGCTTTTAGACTAGTTTAGAAGGAACCTTTAACAAGGAAAAAGTAATAGACGAGCTCTGAGTCGAGTGTAGAAGGAACCTTTAAGAAGGAAAGTCATAGAAGAGCTCTTAGTCTAGTGTAGAAGAAACCTTTAAGAAGGAAAAAGTCATAGAAGAGCTCTTAGTCTAGTGTAGAAGGAACCTTTAAGAAGTAAAAAGTCATAGAATAGCTCTTAGTCTAGTGTAGAAGAATCCTTTAAGAAGGAAACAGTCACGGAGGAGCTCTTTTTCTAGTGTAGAAGGAACCTTTAAGAAGGAAAAAGTCATAAAAAAATCTCAGTCTAGTGTAGAAGGAACCTTTAAGAAGGAAAAAGTCATAGAAAAGCTCTTAGACTCGTTTAGAAGGAACCTTTAAGAAGGAAAAAGTAATAGACGAGCTCTGAGTCTAGTTTAGAAGGAACCTTTAAGAAGGAAAGTCATAGAAGAGCTCTTATTTTAGTGTAGAAGAAACCTTTAAGAAGGAAAAAGTCATAGAAGAGCTCTTAGTCTAGTGTAGAAGGAACCTTTAAGAAGTAAAAAGTCATAGAATAGCTCTTAGTGTAGTGTAGAAGAAACCTATAAGAAGGAAACAGTCACGGAGGAGCTCTTTTTCTAGTGTAGAAGGAACCTTTAAGAAGGAAAAAGTAATAGAAAAGCTCTTAGAGTATTTTAGAAGGAAACCTTAAGAAGGAAAAAGTAATAGACAAGCTCAGAGTCCAGTGTAGAAGGAACCCTTAAGAAGGAAAAAGTAATAGAAGAGCTCTTAGTCTAGTGCAGAAGGAGCCTTTAAGAAGTAAAAAGGAATAAAGAGCTCTTAGTGTAGTGTAGAAGAAACCTTTAAGAAGGAAACAGTCACAGAGGAGCTCTTAGTCTAGTGTAGAAGGAACCTTTAAGAAGGAAAAAGTCATTGAAGAGCTCTTAGTCTAGTGTAGAAGGAGTCTTTAAGAAGGAAAGTCATATAAGAGCTCTTAGTCTAGTGTAGAAGGAAACTTTAAGAAGGAAAAAGTCACAGAAGAGCTCTTAGTCTAGTGTAGAAGGAGCCTTTAAGAAGTAAAAAGTCATAGAAGAGCTCTTAGTCTAGTGTAGAAGAAACCTTTAAGAAGGAAAAAGTCATAGAAGAGCTCTTGGTCTAGTGTAGTAGAAGCCTTTAAGAAGTAAAAAGTCATAGAAGAGCTCTTAGTCTAGTGTAGAAGAAACCTTTAAGAAGGAAACAGTCACAGAGGAGCTCTTATTCTAGTGTAGAAAGAACCTTTAAGAAGGAAAAAGTCATAGAAGAGCTTGTAGTCTAGTGTAGAAGGATCCTTTAAGTAGTAATAAGTTATAGAAGAGCTCATAGTGTAATGTAGAAGAAACATTTAAGAAGGAAACAGTCACAGAGGAGCTCTTATTCTAATGTAGAAGGAACCTTTAAGAAGGAAAAAGATATGAAAGAGATCTCAGTCTAGTGTAGAAGGAACCTTTAAGAAGGAAAAAGTCATAGAAAAGCTCTTAGACTAGTTTAGAAGAAACCCTTAAGAGGGAAAAAGTAATAGACGAGCTCTGAGTCTAGTGTAGAAGGAGCCTTTAAGAAGGAAAAAGTCATAGAAGAGCTGTGAGTCTAGTGTAGAAGTAACCTTTAAGAAGGAAAAAGTCAAAGAAGAGCTCTTAGTCTAGTGTAGAAGGAGCATTTAAGAAGTAAAAAGTCATAGGAAGAGCTCTTAGTCTAGTGTAGAAGAAACCATTAAGAAGGAAAAAGTCACAGAGGAGCTCTTTTTCTAGTGTAGAAGGAACCTTTAAGAAGGAAAAAGTCATAGAAAAGCTCTTAGACTAGTTTAGAAGGAACCCTTAAGAAGGAAAAAGTAATAGACAAGCTCCGAGTCCAGTGTAGAAGGAACCTTTAAGAAGGAAAAAGTCCTAGAAGAGCTCTTACTCTAGTGTAGAAGGAACCTTTAAGAAGGAAAAAGTCATAGAAGAGCTCTTAGTCTAGTAGAGAAGGAGCGTTTAAGAAGTAAAAAGTAATAGAAGAGCTCTTAGTTTAGTGTAGAAGGAAACAGTCTCAGAGGAGCTCCCTTTAAGAAGAAAAAAGTCATAATAAAGCTCTTAGTCTAGTGTAGAATGAAGAGCTCTTAATCTAGTGTAAAAGGAACCTTTAAGAAGAAAACAGTCATAATAAAGCTCTTAGTCTAGTGTAGAAGGAACCTTTAAGAAGTAAAAATTATAGAAAAGCTCTTAGTCTAGTTTAGAAGGAACCTTTAAGAAGGAAAAAGTCATAGAAGAGCTCTAAGTCTAGTGTAGAAGCAAATCTTTAAGAAGGAAAAAGTCATAGAAGAGCTCATAGTCTAGTGTAGAAGGAACTTTTAAGAAAGATAGTCACAGAAGAGCTCTTAATCTTGTGTAAACGGAAACTTTGAGAAGGAAAAAGTAAAAAAGAGCTCTTAATTTAGCGTAGAAAGAACATTTAAGAAGGAAAAAGTCATAGAAGAGCTCTTAGTCTAGTATAGAAGGAAACTTTATGAAGGAAAAAGTCATAAGAGAGATCTCAGTCTAGTGTAGAAGCAAACATTTAAGAATGAAATAGTCATAGAAGAGCTCCTATTCTAGTGTAGAAGGAACTTTTAAGAAGGAAAAAGACACAGAAGAACTCTTAGTCTAGAGAAGAAGAAAACTTTAAGAACGAAAATATCATAGAATAGCTCTTAGTCTAGTGTAAAAGGAACGTTTGAGAAGGAAAAATTAAAAAAAGAGCTCTTAATTTAGCGTAGAAAGAACATTTAAGAAGGAAAAAGTCATATAAGAGCTCTTAGTCTAGTATAGAAGGAAACTTTAAGAAGGAAAAAGTCATAAAAGAGATCTCAGTCTAGTGTAGAAGCAAACCTTAAAGAAGGAAAAAGTCATAGAAGAGCTCTCAGTCTAGTGTAGAAGGAACTTTTAAGAAGGAAAAAGGCACAGAAGAACTCTTAGTCTAGAGAAGAAGAAAACTTTAAGAAGGAAAAAGTCATAGAAGAGCTCTTTGTCTAGTGTAAACGAAACTTTTGAGAAGGAAAAAGTCAAAAAAGAGCTCTTAATTTAGTGTAGAAGGAAACTTTAAGAAGGAAAAAGTAATAGAAGATCTCTTAGTCTATTGTGAAAGGAACCTTTCAGAAGGAAACAGTCATAAAAAAAGATCTCAGTCTAGTGTAGAAGGAACCTTTAAGAAAGAAAAAGTCATAGAAAAACTCTTAGACTAGTTTAGAAGAAACCCTTAAGAGGGAAAAAAGTAATAGACGAGCTCTGAGTCTAGTGTAGAAGGAACCTTTAAGAAGGAAAAAGTCATAGAAGAGCTCTTAGTCTAGTGTAGAAGGAACCTTTAAGAAGTAAAAAGTCATAGAAGAGCTCTTAGTGCAGTGTTGAAGAAACCTTTAAGAAGGAAACAGTCACAGAGGAGCTCTTATTCTAGTGTAGAAGGAACCTTTAAGAAGGAAAAAGTCATAAAAAAATCTCAGTCTAGTGTAGAAGGAACCTTTAAGAAGGAAAAAGTCATAGAAAAGCTCTTAGACTCGTTTAGAAGGAACCTTTAAGAAGGAAAAAGTAATAGACGAGCTCTGAGTCGAGTGTAGAAGGAACCTTTAAGAAGGAAAGTCATAGAAGAGCTCTTAGTCTAGTGTAGAAGAAACCTTTAAGAAGGAAAAAGTCATAGAAGAGCTCTTAGTCTAGTGTAGAAGGAACCTTTAAGAAGTAAAAAGTCATAAAAGAGCTCTTAGTCTAGTGTAGAAGAAGCCTTTAAGAAGGAAACAGTCTCGGAAGAACTCTTTTTCTAGTGTAGAAGGAACCTGTAAGAAGGAAAAAGTAATAGAAAAGCTCTTAGACTAGTGTAGAAGGAACCCTTAAGAAGGAAAAAGTAATAGACAGGCTCCGAGTCAAGTGTAGAAGGAACCCTTAAGAAGGAAAAAGTAATAGAAGAGCTCTTAGTCTAGTGTAGAAGGAACCTTTAAGAAGGAAAAAGTCATAGAAGAGCTCTTAGTCTAGTGTAGAAGGAGCCTTTAAGAAGGAAAGTCATGGAAGAGCTCTTAGTCGAGTGTAGAAGAAACCTTTAAGAAGGAAAAAGTCACAGAAGAGCTCTTAGTCTAGTGTAGAAGGAGCCTTTAAAAAGTAAAGAGTCATAGAAGAGCTCTTAGTCTAGTGTAGAAGAAACCTTTAAGAAGGAAAAAGTCATAGAAGAGCTCTTAGTCTAGTGTAGTAGGAGCCTTTAAGAAGTAAAAAGTCATAGAAGAACTCTTAGTCTAGTATAGAAGAAACCTTTAAGAAGGAAATAGTCAGAGAGGAGCTCTTATTCTAGTGTAGAAGGAACCTTTAAGAAGGAAAAAGTCATAGAAAAGCTCTTAGACTAGTTTAGAAGAAACCCTTAAGAGGGAAAAAGTAATAGACGAGCTTTGAGTCTAGTGTAGAAGGAACCTTTAAGAAGGAAAAAGTCATAGAAGAGCTCTTAGTCTAGTGTAGAAGTAACCTTTATGAATGAAAAGATCATAGAAGAGCTCTTAGTCTAGTGTAGAAGGAGTCTTTAAGAAGTAAAAAGTCATAGAAGAGCTCTTAGTGTAGTGTGGAAGAAACCTTTAAGAAGGAAACAGTTACAGAGGAGCTCTTTTTCTAGTGTAGAAGGAACCTTTAATAAGGATAAAGTCATAGAAAAGCTCTTAGACTAGTTTAGAAGGAACCCTTAAGAAGGAAAATTAATAGACAAGCTCCGAGTCCAGTGTAGAAGGAACCTTTAAGAAGGAAAAAGTCCTAGAAGAGCTCTTAGTCTAGTGTAGAAGGAACCTTTAAGAAGGAAAAAGTCATAGAAGAGCTCTTACTCTAGTGTAGAAGGAGCCTTTAAGAAGGAAAGTAATAGAAGAGCTCTTAGTCTAGTGTAGAAGAAACCTTTAAGAAGGAAAAAGTCATAGAAGAGCTCTTAGTCTAGTGTATAAGGAGCCTTTAAGAAGTAAAAAGTCATAGAAGAGCTCTTAGTCTAGTGTAGAAGAAACCTTTAAGAAGGAAAAAGTCATAGAAAAGCTCTTGGTCTAGTGTAGTAGGAGCCTTTAAGAAGTAAAAAGTCATAGAAGAGCTCTTAGTCTAGTGTAGAAGAAACCTTTAAGAAATAAACAGTCACAGAGGAGCTCTTATTCTAGTGTAGAAGGAACCTTTAAGAAGGAAAAAGACATAGAAGAGCTCGTAGTCTAGTGTAGAAGGAACCCTTAAGTATTAAAAAGTCACTGAAGAGCTCCTAGTGCAGCCTAGTGTAGAAGAAACATTTAAGAATGAAACAGTCACAGAGGAGCTCTTATTCTAGTGTAGAAGGAACCTTTAAGAGGGAAAAAGTCGAAAAACAGCTCTTAGTCTAGTAAAGAAGAAACCTTTAAGAAGGAAAGAGTCATAGAAAAGCTTCTAGTCTAGTGTAGAAGGAACCTTTAAGAAGGAAAAAATCAAAGAAGAGCTCTTAGACTAGTTTAGAAGAATCCCTTAAGAGGGAAAAAGTAATAGACGAGCTTTGAGTCTAGTGTAGAAGGAACCTTTAAGAAGGAAAAAATCATAGAAGAGCTCTTAGTCTAGTGTAGAAGTAGCCTTTAAGAAGTAAAAAGTCATAGAAGAGCTCTTAGTGTAGTGTTGAAGAAACCTTTAAGAAGGAAACAGTCACAGAGGAGCTTTTATTCTAAGGTAGAAGGAACCTTTAAGAAGGGAAAAGTCATAAAAAAGATCTCAGTCTAGTGTAGAAGGAACCTTTAAGAAGGAAAGAGTCATAGAAAAGCTCTTAGACTAGTTTAGAAGGAATCCTTAAGAAGGAAAAAGTAATAGACGAGCTCTGAGTCTAGTGTAGAAGGAACCTTTAAGAAGGAAAAAGTAATAGAAGAGCTCTTAGTCTAGTGTAGAAGAAACCTTTAAGAAGGAAAAAGTCATAGAGGAACTCTTAGTCTAGTGTAGAAGGAGCCTTTAAGAAGTAAATAGTCATTAAAGAGCTCTTAGTCTAGTGTAGAAGAAACCTTTAAGAAGGAAAAAGTCATAGAAAAGCTCTTAGACTAGTTTAGAAGGAACCCTTAAGAAGGAAAAAGTAATAGACAAGCTCCGAGTCCAGTGTAGAAGGAACCTTTAAGAAGGAAAAAGTCATAGAAAAGCTCTTAGACTAGTTTAGAAGGAACCCTTAAGAAGGAAAAAGTAATAGACAAGCTCCGAGTCCAGTGTAGAAGGAACCTTTAAGAAGGAAAAAGTAATAGAAGAGCTCTTAGTCTAGTGTAGAAGGAGCCTTTAAGAAGTAAAAAGGAATAAAGAGCTCTTAGTGTAGTGTAGAAGAAACCTTTAAGAAGGAAACAGTCACAGAGGAGCTCTTAGTCTAGTGTAGAAGGAACCTTTAATAAGGAAAAAGTCATTGAAGAGCTCTTAGTCTAGTGTAGAAGGAGTCTTTAAGAAGGAAAGTCATAGAAGAGCTCTTAGTCTAGTGTAGAAGAAACCTTTAAGAAGTAAAAAGTCACAGAAGAATCTTGTGTAAACGGAAACTTTGAGAAGGAAAAAGTAAAAAAAGAGCTCTTAATTTAGCGTAGAAAGAACATTTAAGAAGGAAAAAGTCATAGGAGAGCTCTTAGTCTAGTATAGAAGGAAACTTTATGAAGGAAAAAGTCATAAAAGAGATCTCAGTCTAGTGTAGAAGCAAACCTTTAAGAAGGAAAAAGTCATAGAAGAGCTCTTAGTCTAGTGTAGAAGTAACTTTTAAGAAGGAAAAAGGCACAGAAGAACTCTTAGTCTAGAGAAGAAGAAAACTTTAAGAAGGAAAAAGTCATAGAAGAGCTCTTAGTCTAGTGTAAAAGAAACGTTTGAGAAGGAAAAAGTCAAAAAAGAGCTCTTAATTTAGCGTAGAAAGAACATTTAAGAAGGAAAAAGTCATAGAAGAGCTCTTAGTCTAGTATAGAAGGAAACTTTAAGAAGGAAAAAGTCATAAAAGAGATCTCAGTCTAGTGTAGAAGCAAACCTTTAAGAAGGAAAAAGTCATAGAAGAGCTCTTAGTCTAGTTTAGAAGGAACTTTTAAGAAGGAAAAAGGCACAGAAGAACTCTTAGTCTAGAGAAGAAGAAAACTTTAAGAAGGAAAAAGTCATTGAAGAGCTCTTAGTCTAGTGTAAAAGAAACTTTTGAGAAGGAAAAAGTCAAAAAAGAGCTCTTAATTTAGTGTAGAAGGAACCTTTAAGAAGGAAAAAGTAATAGACGAGCTCTTAGTCTATTGTGAAAGGAACCTTTAAGAAGGAAACAGTCATAAAAAAAGATCTCAGTCTAGTGTAGAAGGAACCTTTAAGAAAGAAAAAGTCATAGAAAAGCTCTTAGACTAGTTTAGAAGAAACCCTTAAGAGGGAAAAAAGTAATAGAAGAGCTCTGAGTCTAGTGTAGAAGGAACCTTTAAGAAGGAAAAAGTCATAGAAGAGCTCTTAGTCTAGTGTAGAAGTAACCTTTAAGAAGGAAAAAATCATAGAAGAGCTCTTAGTCTAGTGTAGAAGGAGCCTTTAAGAAGTAAAAAGTCATAGAAGAGCTCTTAGTGTAGTGTTGAAGAAACCTTTAAGAAGGAAACAGTCACAGAGGAGCTTTTATTCTAGTGTAGAAGGAACCTTTAAGAAGGAAAAAGTCATAAAAAAATCTCAGTCTAGTGTAGAAGGAACCTTTAAGAAGGAAAAAGTCATAGAAAAGCTCTTAGACTAGTTTAGAAGGAACCTTTAAGAAGGAAAAAGTAATAGACGAGCTCTGAGTCGAGTGTAGAAGGAACCTTTAAGAAGGAAAGTCATAGAAGAGCTCTTAGTCTAGTGTAGAAGAAACCTTTAAGAAGGAAAAAGTCATAGAAGAGCTCTTAGTCTAGTGTAAAAGGAACCTTTATGAAGTAAAAAGTCATAGAAGAGCTCTTAGTCTAGTGTAGAAGAAACCTTTAAGAAGGAAAAAGTCATAGAAGAGCTCTTAGTCTAGTGTAGAAGGAGCCTTTAAGAAGGAAAAAGTCATAGAAGAGCTCTTAGTCTATTGTAGAAGAAACCTTTAAGAAAGAAACAGTCACAGAGGAGCTCTTGTTCTAGTGTAGAAGGAACCTTTAAGAAGGAAAAAGTCATAGAAGAGCTCTTAGTCTAGTGTAAAAGGAACCTTTAAGAAGTAAAAAGTCATAGAAGAGCTCTTAGTCTAGTGTAGAAGAAACCTTTAAGAATGAAAAAGTCATAGAAGAGCTCTTAGTCTATTGTAGAAGGAACCTTTAAGAAGTAAAAAGTCATAGAAGAGCTCTTAGTCTAGTGTAGAAGAAGCCTTTAAGAAGGAAACAGTCACGGAGGAGCTCTTTTTCTAGTGTAAAAGGAACCTTTAAGAAGAAAAAGTCATAGAAAAGCTCTTAGACTAGTTTAGAAGGAACCCTTAAGAAGGAAAAAATAATAGACAAGCTCCGAGTCCAGTGTAGAAGGAACCTTTAAGAAGGAAAAAGTCATAGAAGAGCTCTTAGTCTAGTGCAGAAGGAGCCTTTAAAAAGTAAAAAGGAATAAAGAGCTCTTAGTGTAGTGTAGAAGAAACCTTTAAGAAGGAAACAGTCACAGAGGAGCTCTTAGTCTAGTGTAGAAGGAACCTTTAAGAAGGAAAAAGTCATAGAAGAGCTCTTAGTCTAGTGTAGAAGGAGTTTTTAAGAAGGAAAGTCATAGAAGAGCTCTTAGTCTAGTGTAGAAGGAACCTTTAAGAAGGAAAAAATCATAGAAGAGCTCTTAGTCTAGTGTAGAAGGAGCCTTTAAGAAGTAAAAAGTCATAGAAGAGCTCTTAGTGTAGTGTAGAAGAAACATTTAAGAAAGAAACAGTCATAGAAGAGCTCTTGGTCTAGTGTAGTAGAAGCCTTTAAGAAGTAAAAAGTCATAGAAGAGCTCTTAGTCTAGTGTAGAAGAAACCTTTAAGAAGGAAACAGTCACAGAGGAGCTCTTATTCTAGTGTAGAAGGAACCTTTAAGAAGGAAAAAGTCATAGAATAGCTTGTAGTCTAGTGTAGAAGGAACCTTTAAGTAGTAATAAGTTATAGAAGAGCTCCTAGTGTAATGTAGAAGAAACATTTAAGAAGGAAACAGTCACAGAGGAGCTCTTATTCTAGTGTAGAAGGAACCTTTAAGAAGGAAAAAGACATAAAAGAGATCTCAGTCTAGTGTAGAAGGAACCTTTAAGAAGGAAAAAGTCATAGAAAAGCTCTTAGACTAGTTTAGAAGAAACCCTTAAGAGGGAAAAAGTAATAGACGAGCTCTGAGTCTAGTGTAGAAGGAGCCTTTAAGAAGGAAAAAGTCATAGAAGAGCTCTTAGTCTAGTGTAGAAGGAACCTTTAAGAAGGAAAAAGTCACAGAAGAGCTCTTAGTCTAGTGTAGAAGAAACCATTAAGAAGGAAACAGTCACAGAGGAGCTCTTTTTCTAGTGTAGAAGGAACCTTTAAGAAGGAAAAAGTCATAGAAAAGCTCTTAGACTAGTTTAGAAGGAACCCTTAAGAAGGAAAAAGTAATAGACAAGCTCCGAGTCCAGTGTAGAAGAAACCTTTAAGAAGGAAACAGTCCTAGAGGAGCTCTTACTCTACTGTAGAAGGAACCTTTAAGAAGGAAAACGTCATAGAAGAGCTCTTAGTCTAGTAGAGAAGGAGCGTTTAAGAAGTAAAAAGTAATAGAAGAGCTCTTAGTTTAGTGTAGAAGGAAACAGTCTCAGAGGAGCTCCCTTTAAGAAGAAAAAGTCATAATAAAGCTCTTAGTCTAGTGTAGAATGAAGAGCTCTTAATCTAGTGTAAAAGGAACCTTTAAGAAGAAAAAAGTCATAATAAAGCTCTTAGTCTAGTGTAGAAGGAACCTGTAAGAAGTAAAAATTATAGAAAAGCTCTTAGTTTAGTTTAGAACGAACCTTTAAGAAGGAAAAAGTCATAGAAGACCTCTAAGTCTAGTGTAGAAGCAAATCTTTAAGAAGGAAAAAGTCATAGAAGAGCTCATAGTCTAGTGTAGAAGGAACTTTTAAGAAAGATAGTCACAGAAGAGCTCTTAATCTTGTGTAAACGGAAACTTTGAGAAGGAAAAAGTAAAAAAAGAGCTCTTAATTTAGCGTAGAAAGAACATTTAAGAAGGAAAAAGTCACAGAAGAGCTCTTAGTCTAGTATAGAAGGAAACTTTATGAAGGAAAAAGTCATAAAAGAGATCTCAGTCTAGTGTAGAAGCAAACCTTTAAGAAGGAAAAAGTCATAGAATAGCTCTTAGTCTAGTGTAGAAGGAACTTTTAAGAAGGAAAAAGTCACAGAAGAACTCTTAGTCTAGAGAAGAAGAAAACTTTAAGAAGGAAAAAGTAATAGAATAGCTCTTAGTCTAGTGTAAAAGAAACGTTTGAGAAGGAAAAAGTCAAAAAAGAGCTATTAATTTAGAGTAGAAAGAACATTTAAGAAGGAAAAAGTCATAGAAGATCTCTTAGTCTAGTATAGAAGGAAACTTTAAGAAGGAAAAAGTCATAAAAGAGATCTCAGTCTAGTGTAGAAGCAAACCTTTAAGAAGGAAAAAGTCATAGAATAGCTCTTAGTCTAGTGTAGAAGGAACTTTTAAGAAGGAAAAAGGCACAGAAGAACTCTTAGTCTAGAGAATAAGAAAACTTTAAGAAGGAAAAAGTCATAGAAGAGCTCTTAGTCTAGTGTAAACGAAACTTTTGAGAAGGAAAAAGTCAAAAAAGAGCTCTTAATTTAGTGTAGAAGGAACCTTTAAGAAGGAAAAAGTAATAGACGAGCTCTTAGTCTATTGTGAAAGGAACCTTTAAGAAGGAAACAGTCATAAAAAAAGATCTCAGTCTAGTGTAGAAGAAACCTTTAAGAAAGAAAAAGTAATAGAAAAGCTCTTAGACTAGTTTAGAAGAAACCCTTAAGAGGGACAAAGTAATAGACGAGCTTTGAGTGTAGTGTAGAAGGAACCTTTAAGAAGGAAAAAGTCATAGAAGAGCTCTTAGTCTAGTGTAGAAGGAACCTTTAAGAAGGAAAAAGTCACAGAAGAGCTCTTAGTTTAGTGTAGAAGGAGCCTTTAAGAAGTAAAAAGTCATAGAAGAGCTCTTAGTGCAGTGTTGAAGAAACCTTTAAGAAGGAAACAGTCACAGAGGAGCTCTTATTCTAGTGTAGAAGGAACCTTTAAGAAGGAAAAAGTCATAAAAAAATCTCAGTCTAGTGTAGAAGGAACCTTTAAGAAGGAAAAAGTCATAGAAAAGCTCTTAGACTAGTTTAGAAGGAACCTTTAAGAAGTAAAAAGTAATAGACGAGCTCTGAGTCGAGTGTAGAAGGAACCTTTAAGAAGGAAAGTCATAGAAGAGCTCTTAGTCTAGTGTAGAAGGAACCTTTAAGAAGTAAAAAGTTATAGAAGAGCTCTTAGTCTAGTGTAGAAGAAGCCTTTAAGAAGGAAACAGTCTCGGAAGAACTCTTTTTCTAGTGTAGAAGGAACCTTTAAGAAGGAAAAAGTCATAGAAAAGCTCTTAGACTAGTTTAGAAGGAACCCTTAAGAAGGAAAAAGTAATAGACAAGCTCCGAGTCCAGTGTAGAAGGAACTTTTAAGAAGGAAAAAGTCATAGAAGAGCTCTTAGTTTAGTGTTGAAGGAACCTTTAAGAAGGAAAAAGTCATAGAAGAGCTCTTAGTCTAGTGTAGAAGGAGCCTTTAAGAAGGAAAGTCATAGAAGAGCTCTTAGTCGAGTGTAGAAGAAACCTTTAAGAAGGAAAAAGTCACAGAAGAGCTCTTAGTCTAGTGTAGAAGGAGCCTTTAAAAAGTAAAGAGTCATAGAAGAGCTCTTAGTCTAGTGTAGAAGAAACCTTTAAGAAGGAAAAAGTCATAGAAGAGCTCTTAGTCTAGTGTAGTAGGAGCCTTTAAGAAGTAAAAAGTCATAGAAGAACTCTTAGTCTAGTATAGAAGAAACCTTTAAGAAGGAAATAGTCAGAGAGGAGCTCTTATTCTAGTGTAGAAGGAACCTTTAAGAAGGAAAAAGTCATAGAAGAGTTCGTAGTCTAGTGTAGAAGGAACCTTTAAGTAGTAATAAGTCATAGAAGAGCTCCTAGTGTAGTGTAGAAGAAACAATTAAGAAGGAAACAGTCACAGAGGAGCTCTTACTCTAGTGTAGAAGGAACCTTTAAGAAGGAAAAAGTCATAAAAAAGATCTCAGTCTAGTGTAGAAGGAACCTTTAAGAAGGAAAAAGTCATAGAAAAGCTCTTAGACTAGTTTAGAAGAAACCCTTAAGAGGGAAAAAGTAATAGACGAGCTTTGAGTCTAGTGTAGAAGGAACCTTTAAGAAGGAAAAAGTCATAGAAGATCTCTTCGTCTAATGTAGAAGGAACCTTTAAGAAGGAAAAAGTCACAGAAGAGCTCTTAGTCTAGTGTAGAAGGAGCCTTTAAGAAGGAAAAAGTCATAGAAAAGCTCTTAGACTAGTTTAGAAGGAACCCTTAAGAAGGAAAAAGTAATAGACAAGCTCCGAGTCCAGTGTAGAAGGAACCTTTAAGAAGGAAAAAGTCCTAGAGGAGTTCTTACTCTAGTGTAGAAGGAACCTTTAAGAAGGAAAAAGTCATAGAAGAGCTCTTAGTCTAGTAGAGAAGGAGCGTTTAAGAAGTAAAAAGTAATAGAAGAGCTCTTAGTTTAGTGTAGAAGGAAACAGTCTCAGAGGAGCTCCCTTTAAGAAGAAAAAAGTCATAATAAAGCTCTTAGTCTAGTGTAGAATGAAGAGCTCTTAATCTAGTGTATAAGGAACCTTTAAGAAGAAAAAAGTCATAATACAGCTCTTAGTCTAGTGTAGAAGGAACCTTTAAGAAGTAAAAATTATAGAAAAGCTCTTAGTTTAGTTTAGAACGAACCTTTAAGAAGGAAAAAGTCATAGAAGACCTCTAAGTCTAGTGTAGAAGCAAATCTTTAAGAAGGAAAAAGTCATAGAAGAGCTCATAGTCTAGTGTAGAAGGAACTTTTAAGAAAGATAGTCACAGAAGAGCTCTTAATCTTGTGTAAACGGAAACTTTGAGAAGGAAAAAGTAAAAAAGAGCTCTTAATTTAGCGTAGAAAGAACATTTAAGAAGGAAAAAGTCACAGAAGAGCTCTTAGTCTAGTATAGAAGGAAACTTTATGAAGGAAAAAGTCATAAAAGAGATCTCAGTCTAGTGTAGAATCAAACCTTTAAGAAGGAAAAAGTCATAGAAGAGCTATTAGTCTAGTGTAGAAGGAACTTTTAAGAAGGAAAAAGGCACAGAAGAACTCTTAGTCTAGAGAAGAAGAAAACTTTAAGAAGGAAAAAATCATAGAAGAGCTCTTAGTCTAGTGTAAAAGAAACGTTTGAGAAGGAAAAAGTCGAAAAAGAGCTCTTAATTTAGCGTAGAAAGAACATTTAAGAAGGAAAAAGTCATAGAAGATCTCTTATTCTAGTGTAGAAGGAAACATCAAGAAGAAAAAAGTCATAAAAGAGATCTAAGTCTAGTGTAGAATCAAACCTTTAAGAATGAAATAGTCAGAGAAGAGATCTTAGTCTAGTGTAGAAGGAACTTTTAAGAAGGAAAAAGACACAGAAGAACTCTTAGTCTAGAGAAGAAGAAAACTTTAAGAAGGAAAATATCATAGAAGAGCTCTTAGTCTAGTGTAAACGAAACTTTTGAGAAGGAAAAAGTCAAAAAAGAGCTCTTAATTTAGTGTAGAAGGAACCTTTAAGAAGGAAAAAGTAATAGACGAGCTCTTAGTCTATTGTGAAAGGAACCTTTAAGAAGGAAACAGTCATAAAAAAAGATCTCAGTCTAGTGTAGAAGGAACCTTTAAGAAAGAAAAAGTCATAGAAAAGCTCTTAGACTAGTTTAGAAGAAACCCTTAAGAGGGAAAAAGTAATAGACGAGCTTTGAGTCTAGTGTAGAAGGAATCTTTAAGAAGGAAATAGTCATATAAGAGCTCTTAGTCTAGTGTAGAAGTAACCTTTAAGAAGGAAAAAATCATAGAAGAGCTCTTAGTCTAGTATAGAAGGAGCCTTTAAGAAGTAAAAAGTCATAGAAGAGCTCTTAGTGCAGTGTTGAAGAAACCTTTAAGAAGGAAACAGTCACAGAGGAGCTCTTGTTCTAGTGTAGAAGTAACCTTTAAGAAGGAAAAAGTCATAAAAATATCTCAGTCTAGTGTAGAAGGAACCTTTAAGAAGGAAAAAGTCATAGAAAAGCTCTTAGACTAGTTTAGAAGGAACCTTTAAGAAGGAAAAAGTAATAGACGAGCTCTGAGTCGAGTGTAGAAGGAACCTTTAAGAAGGAAAGTCATAGAAGAGCTCTTAGTCTAGTGTAGAAGGAACCTTTAAGAAGTAAAAAGTTATAAAAGAGCTCTTAGTCTAGTGTAGAAGAAGCCTTTAAGAAGGAAACAGTCTCGGAAGAACTCTTTTTCTAGTGTAGAAGGAACCTTTAAGAAGGAAAAAGTCATAGAAAAGCTCTTAGACTAGTTTAGAAGGAACCCTTAAGAAGGAAAAAGTAATAGACAAGCTCCGAGTCCAGTGTAGAAGGAACCTTTAAGACGGAAAAAGTCATAGAAGAGCTCTTAGTCTAGTGTAGAAGGAACCTTTAAGAAGGAAAAAGTCATAGAAGAGCTCTTAGTCTAGTGTAGAAGGAGCCTTTAAGAAGGAAAGTCATAGAAGAGATCTTAGTCGAGTGTAGAAGAAACCTTTAAGAAGGAAAAAGTCACAGAAGAGCTCTTAGTCTAGTGTAGAAGGAGCCTTTAAAAAGTAAAGAGTCATAGAAGAGCTCTTAGTCTAGTGTAGAAGAAACCTTTAAGAAGGAAAAAGTCATAGAAGAGCTCTTAGTCTAGTGTAGTAGGAGCCTTTAAGAAGTAAAAAGTCATAGAAGAACTCTTAGTCTAGTATAGAAGAAACCTTTAAGAAGGAAATAGTCAGAGAGGAGCTCTTATTCTAGTGTAGAAGGAACCTTTAAGAAGGAAAAAGTCATAGAAGAGTTCGTAGTCTAGTGTAGAAGGAACCTTTAAGTAGTAATAAGTCATAGAAGAGCTCCTAGTGTAGTGTAGAAGAAACAAATAAGAAGGAAACAGTCACAAAGGAGCTCTTACTCTAGTGTAGAAGGAACCTTAAAGAAGGAAAAGGTCATAAAAAAGATCTCAGTCTAGTGTAGAAGGAACCTTTAAGAAGGAAAAAGTCATAGAAAAGCTCTTAGACTAGTTTAGAAGAAACCCTTAAGAGGGAAAAAGTAATAGACGAGCTTTGAGTCTAGTGTAGAAGGAACCTTTAAGAAGGAAAAAGTCATAGAAGATCTCTTAGTCTAATGTAGAAGGAACCTTTAAGAAGGAAAAAGTCACAGAAGAGCTCTTAGTCTAGTGTAGAAGGAGCCTTTAAGAAGTAAAAAGTCATAGAAGAGCTCTTAGTCTAGTGTAGAAGAAGCCTTTAAGAAGGAAACAGTCACGGAGGAGCTCTTTTTCTAGTGTAGAAGGAACCTTTAAGAAGGAAAAAGTCATAAAAAAATCTCAGTCTAGTCTAGAAGGAACCTTTAAGAAGGAAAAAGTCATAGAAAAGCTCTTAGACTCGTTTAGAAGGAACCTTTAAGAAGGAAAAAGTAATAGACGAGCTCTGAGTCGAGTGTAGAAGGAACCTTTAAGAAGGAAAGTCATAGAATAGCTCTTAGTCTAGTGTAGAAGGAACCTTTAAGAAGTAAAAAGTTATAGAAGAGCTCTTAGTCTAGTGTAGAAGAAGCCTTTAAGAAGGAAACAGTCTCGGAAGAACTCTTTTTCTAGTGTAGAAGGAACCTTTAAGAAGGAAAAAGTCATAGAAAAGCTCTTAGACTAGTTTAGAAGGAACCCTTAAGAAGGAAAAAGTAATAGACAAGCTCCGAGTCCAGTGTAGAAGGAACCTTTAAGAAGGAAAAAGTCATAGAAGAGCTCTTAGTTTAGTGTTGAAGGAACCTTTAAGAAGGAAAAAGTCATAGAAGAGCTCTTAGTCTAGTGTAGAAGGAGCCTTTAAGAAGGAAAGTCATGGAAGAGCTCTTAGTCGAGTGTAGAAGAAACCTTTAAGAAGGAAAAAGTCACAGAAGAGCTCTTAGTCTAGTGTAGAAGGAGCCTTTAAAAAGTAAAGAGTCATAGAAGAGCTCTTAGTCTAGTGTAGAAGAAACCTTTAAGAAGGAAAAAGTCATAGAAGAGCTCTTAGTCTAGTGTAGTAGGAGCCTTTAAGAAGTAAAAAGTCATAGAAGAACTCTTAGTCTAGTATAGAAGAAACCTTTAAGAAGGAAATAGTCAGAGAGGAGCTCTTATTCTAGTGTAGAAGGAACCTTTAAGAAGGAAAAAGTCATCGAAGAGTTCGTAGTCTAGTGTAGAAGGAACCTTTAAGTAGTAATAAGTCACAGAAGAGCTCCTAGTGTAGTGTAGAAGAAACAATTAAGAAGGAAACAGTCACAGAGGAGCTCTTACTCTAGTGTAGAAGGAACCTTAAAGAAGGAAAAGGTCATAAAAAAGATCTCAGTCTAGTGTAGAAGGAACCTTTAAGAAGGAAAAAGTCATAGAAAAGCTCTTAGACTAGTTTAGAAGAAACCCTTAAGAGGGAAAAAGTAATAGACGAGCTCTGAGTCTAGTGTAGAAGGAACCTTTAAGAAGGAAAAAGTCATAGAAGATCTCTTCGTCTAATGTAGAAGGAACCTTTAAGAAGGAAAAAGTCATAGAAGAGCTCTTAGTCTAGTGTAGAAGGAGCGTTTAAGAAGTAAAAAGTAATAGAAGAGCTCTTAGACTAGTTTAGAAGGAACCCTTAAGAAGGAAAAAGTAATAGACAAGCTCCGAGTCCAGTGTAGAAGGAACCTTTAAGAAGGAAAAAGTCCTAGAAGAGCTCTTACTCTAGTGTAGAAGGAACCTTTAAGAAGGAAAAAGTCATAGAAGAGCTCTTAGTCTAGTAGAGAAGGAGCGTTTAAGAAGTAAAAAGTAATAGAAGAGCTCTTAGTTTAGTGTAGAAGGAAACAGTCTCAGAGGAGCTCCCTTTAAGAAGAAAAAAGCTCATAATAAAGCTCTTAGTCTAGTGTAGAATGAAGAGCTCTTAATCTAGTGTAAAAGGAACCTTTAAGAAGAAAAAAGTCATAATAAAGCTCTTAGTCTAGTGTAGAAGGAACCTGTAAGAAGTAAAAATTATAGAAAAGCTCTTAGTTTAGTTTAGAACGAACCTTTAAGAAGGAAAAAGTCATAGAAGACCTCTAAGTCTAGTGTAGAAGCAAATCTTTAAGAAGGAAAAAGTCATAGAAGAGCTCATAGTCTAGTGTAGAAGGACATTTTAAGAAAGATAGTCACAGAAGAGCTCTTAATCTTGTGTAAACGGAAACTTTGAGAAGGAAAAAGTAAAAAAAGAGCTCTTAATTTAGCGTAGAAAGAACATTTAAGAAGGAAAAAGTCATAGAAGAGCTCTTAGTCTAGTATAGAAGGAAACTTTATGAAGGAAAAAGTCATAAAAGAGATCTCAGTCTAGTGTAGAAGCAAACCTTTAAGAAGGAAAAAGTCATAGAAGAGCTCTTAGTCTAGTGTAGAAGGAACTTTTAAGAAGGAAAAAGGCACAGAAGAACTCTTAGTCTAGAGAAGAAGAAAACTTTAAGAAGGAAAAAGTCACAGAAGAGCTCTTAGTCTAGTGTAAAAGAAACGTTTGAGAAGGAAAAAGTCGAAAAAGAGCTCTTAATTTAGCGTAGAAAGAACATTTAAGAAGGAAAAAGTCATAGAAGAGCTCTTAGTCTAGTATAGAAGGAAACTTTAAGAAGGAAAAAGTCATAAAAGAGATCTCAGTCTAGTGTAGAAGCAAACCTTTAAGAAGGAAAAAGTCATAGAAGAGCTCTTAGTCTAGTTTAGAAGGAACTTTTAAGAAGGAAAAAGGCACAGAAGAACTCTTAGTCTAGAGAAGAAGAAAACTTTAAGAAGGAAAAAGTCATAGAAGAGCTCTTAGTCTAGTGTAAACGAAACTTTTGAGAAGGAAAAAGTCAAAAAAGAGCTCTTAATTTAGTGTAGAAGGAACCTTTAAGAAGGAAAAAGTAATAGACGAGCTCTTAGTCTATTGTGAAAGGAACCTTTAAGAAGGAAACAGTCATAAAAAAAGATCTCAGTCTAGTGTAGAAGGAACCTTTAAGAAAGAAAAAGTCATAGAAAAGCTCTTAGACTAGTTTAGAAGAAACGATTAAGAGGGAAAAAAGTAATAGACGAGCTTTGAGTCTAGTGTAGAAGTAGCCTTTAAGAATGAAAAGGTAATAGAAGAGCTCTTAGTCTAGTGTAGAAGTAACCTTTAAGAAGGAAATAATCATATAATAGCTCTTAGTCTAGTGTTGAAGGAGCATTTAAGAAGTAAAAAGTCATAGAAGAGCTCTTAGTGTAGTGTTGAAGAAGCCTTTAAGAAGGAAACAGTCACGGAGGAGCTCTTGTTCTAGTGTAGAAGGAACCTTTAAGAAGGAAAAAGTCATAAAAAAATCTCAGTCTAGTCTAGAAGGAACCTTTAAGAAGGAAAAAGTCATAGAAAAGCTCTTAGACTCGTTTAGAAGGAACCTTTAAGAAGGAAAAAGTAATAGACGAGCTCTGAGTCGAGTGTAGAAGGAACCTTTAAGAAGGAAAGTCATAGAAGAGCTCTTAGTCTAGTGTAGAAGGAACCTTTAAGAAGTAAAAAGTTATAGAAGAGCTCTTAGTCTAGTGTAGAAGAAGCCTTTAAGAAGGAAACAGTCTCGGAAGAACTCTTTTTCTAGTGTAGAAGGAATCTTTAAGAAGGAAAAAGTCATAGAAAAGCTCTTAGAGTAGTTTAGAAGGAACCCTTAAGAAGGAAAAAGTAATAGACAGGCTCCGAGTCCAGTGTAGAAGGAACCTTTAAGAAGGAAAAAGTCATAGAAGAGCTCTTAGTCTAGTGTAGAAGGAACCTTTAAGAAGGAAAAAGTCATAGAAGAGCTCTTAGTCTAGTGTAGAAGGAGCCTTTAAGAAGGAAAGTCAAGGAAGAGCTCTTAGTCGAGTGTAGAAGAAACCTTTAAGAAGGAAAAAGTCACAGAAGAGCTCTTAGTCTAGTGTAGAAGGAGCCTTTAAAAAGTAAAGAGTCATAGAAGAGCTCTTAGTCTAGTGTAGAAGAAACATTTAAGAAGGAAAAAGTAATAGAAGAGCTCTTAGTCTAGTGTAGTAGGAGCCTTTAAGAAGTAAAAAGTCATAGAAGAACTCTTAGTCTAGTATAGAAGAAACCTTTAAGAAGGAAATAGTCAGAGAGGAGCTCTTATTCTAGTGTAGAAGGAACCTTTAAGAAGGAAAAAGTCATCGAAGAGTTCGTAGTCTAGTGTAGAAGGAACCTTTAAGTAGTAATAAGTCATAGAAGAGCTCCTAGTGTAGTGTAGAAGAAACAATTAAGAAGGAAACAGTCACAGAGGAGCTCTTACTCTAGTGTAGAAGGAACCTTAAAGAAGGAAAAAGTCATAAAAAAGATCTCAGTCTAGTGTAGAAGGAACCTTTAAGAAGGAAAAAGTCATAGAAAAGCTCTTAGACTAGTTTAGAAGAAACCCTTAAGAGGGAAAAAGTAATAGACGAGCTTTGAGTCTAGTGTAGAAGGAACCTTTAAGAAGGAAAAAGTCATAGAAGATCTCTTAGTCTAATGTAGAAGGAACCTTTAAGAAGGAAAAAGTCACAGAAGAGCTCTTAGTCTAGTGTAGAAGGAGCCTTTAAGAAGTAAAAAGTCATAGAAGAGCTCTTAGTCTAGTGTAGAAGAAACCATTAAGAAGGAAACAGTCACAGAGGAGCTCTTTTTCTAGTGTAGAAGGAACCTTTAATAAGGATAAAGTCATAGAAAAGCTCTTAGACTAGTTTAGAAGGAACCCTTAAGAAGGAAAATTAATAGACAAGCTCCGAGTCCAGTGTAGAAGGAACCTTTAAGAAGGAAAAAGTCCTAGAAGAGCTCTTAGTCTAGTGTAGAAGGAACCTTTAAGAAGGAAAAAGTCATAGAAGAGCTCTTACTCTAGTGTAGAAGGAGCCTTTAAGAAGGAAAGTAATAGAAGAGCTCTTAGTCTAGTGTAGAAGAAACCTTTAAGAAGGAAAAAGTCATAGAAGAGCTCTTAGTCTAGTGTAGAAGGAGCCTTTAAGAAGTAAAAAGTCATAGAAGAGCTCTTAGTCTAGTGTAGAAGAAACCTTTAAGAAGGAAAAAGTCATAGAAAAGCTCTTAGTCTAGTGTAGTAGGAACCTTTAAGAAGTAAAAAGTAATAGAAGAGCTCTTAGTCTAGTGTAGAAGAAACCTTTAAGAAAGAAACAGTCACAGAGGAGCTCTTATTCTAGTGTAGAAGGAACCTTTAAGAAGGAAAAAGACATAGAAGAGCTCGTAGTCTAGTGTAGAAGGAACCCTTAAGTAGTAAAAAGTCACTGAAGAGCTCCTAGTGCAGCCTAGTGTAGAAGAAACATTTAAGAAGGAAACAGTCACAGAGGAGCTCTTATTCTAGTGTAGAAGGAACCTTTAAGAGGGAAAAAGTCGAAAAACAGCTCTTAGTCTAGTAAAGAAGAAACCTTTAAGAAGGAAAGAGTCATAAAAAAGCTTCTAGTCTAGTGTAGAAGGAACCTTTAAGAAGGAAAAAGTCAAAGAAGAGCTCTTAGACTAGTTTAGAAGAATCCCTTAAGAGGGAAAAAGTAATAGACGAGCTTTGAGTCTAGTGTAGAAGGAACCTTTAAGAAGGAAAAAGTCATTGAAGAGCTCTTAGTCTAGTGTAAAAGGAGCCTTTAGGAAGTAAAAAGTCATAGAAGAGCTCTTAGTGTAGTGTTGAAGAAACCTTTAAGAAGGAAACAGTCACAGAGGAGCTTTTATTCTAGTGTAGAAGGAACCTTTAAGAAGGGAAAAGTCATAAAAAAGATCTCAGTCTAGTGTAGAAGGAACCTTTAAAAAGGAAAGAGTCAAAGAAAAGCTCTTAGACTAGTTTAGAAGAAATCCTTAAGAAGGAAAAAGTAATAGACGAGCTCTGAGTCTAGTGTAAAAGGAACCTTTAAGAAGAAAAGTCATAGAAGAGCTCTTAGTCTAGTGTAGAAGAAACCTTTAAGAAGGAAAAAGTCATAGAGGAACTCTTAGTCTAGTGTAGAAGGAGCCTTTAAGAAGTAAATAGTCATTAAAGAGCTCTTAGTCTAGTGTAGAAGAAACCTTTAAGAAGGAAACAGTCATAGAGGAGCTCTTTTTCTAGTGTAGAAGGAACCTTTAAGAAGGATAAAGTCATAGAAAAGCTCTTAGACTAGTGTAGAAGGAATCCTTAAGAAGGAAAAAGCAATAGACAAGCTCCGAGTCCAGTGTAGAAGGAACCTTTAAGAAGGAAAAAGTCCTAGATGAGCTCTTAGTTCAGTGTAGAAGGAACCTTTAAGTAGTAAAAGGTCATAGAAGAGCTCCTAGTGTAGTGTAGAAGAAACATTTAAGAAGGAAACAGTCTTTTTTCCCAAGCCTACCCGATAAAATTCTTAAAATAGCCATTTCGTTAAAAATAGTTCAAAGGACAGATAAGAAAAACTCATTGACGCAACCCCCCAGGGCCCGGAGGCACACGTTGTAACTAATGCCTGGAGGGCATACACAGCTGTTGTGGAAGGGAAGCTCGTATAAACTTCAGAGAGGGCTCGTTTGATTGGAAATTGAAAGTTCTAGTACAGGTTTTAAGAGTCAAAAGAGATCAGAAAGTAAGTATCCCCCCCCACGCCCCCTTTTCCCCAAATGCATCCGATAAAATTTTGAGATGACCATTTTGATAAAAATACTTTAAAGGTCAGAAAAAAAAACTTTTGTGTCGATGCAACCCTCCAGGGCCCAGAGGCAGGCGTTGCAAGTTATGCCCTGGGGGCATATATGGTTCTTAAGGAAGGGATGCTCGTATAAACTTCAGAGAGGGCTGATTTGAATGGAAATTAAAAGTTCTAGTCCAATCTTTAAGAGTCAAGAGAGATCGGAGGGCTCCTAGCCCCCACGCTCTTTTTTGCTCAAACCCATCCGATAAAATTTGAGATATCCATTTACTTTAAATAGTTCAAAGGTCAGATAAAAAAACTTCGGTGTCGATTAAACCCCCAGGGCCTGGGGGGAGGCAGGCATTGTAAGCTATGTCCTGTGGCCATATATGGTTCTTATGAAAGGAACGCTCGTATAACCTTCAGAGAGGGCTCATTTGAATGGAAATTAAAAGTTCTATTTCAATTTCTCAGAGTACAAAAAGATCGGATGGTAACTAGCCTCTCCCGCCCTCCACACCTTTGGGTTTATCGAATGGATAAACCCATCCAATAAAAATTTGAGGTGATCCTTTTTTTAAAAATAGTTCAAACATCAGATATTAAAACTTTGGGGTAGACACAATCCCCTAGGGCTCAGGGACAGGCGTTGTAAGTTATACTCTGGGGGTATATATGGTTCTTATAAAAGGGATACACGTTCAAACTACAGAGAGGGCTCATTTGATTGAAAATAGAAAGTTTTAGTTCACTTTTAAAGAGTCAAAAGAGACCGAAGGGTAATTAGCCCCCCCCCCACGCCCTTTTTTCCCCAAACCCATCCGATAAAAATTTTGAGATAGCCATTTTCTTAAAAATAGTTAAAACACCAGATAATAAAACTCCGAGGTTGACACAAACCCATTTTTTCACTTTGATATTGCTACTTTGATACCAGTTTTGATACTTTGATGAACATTTTTTTTTTTTAAGAAGTTTGATTTTGAAATTAGGAATTTTTAAAAACTTGAACCTTTTTGCAATCATAAACGAACAAAAATTAATTAAAAAAAAACTTTCCAAAAAAAAAAGTTTTTCAAAGAAAAGTAAACTTAAGCTCAGCAGATATGAATAAC
The DNA here is from genome assembly GCF_049724085.1 of Artemia sp. Qi Xiang Cuo. Classification (NCBI taxonomy): domain Eukaryota; kingdom Metazoa; phylum Arthropoda; class Branchiopoda; order Anostraca; family Artemiidae; genus Artemia; species Artemia sp. Qi Xiang Cuo. The sequence continues at coordinate 5,591,397 of NC_142799.1, forward strand.
TGTTAAAATTCAAATTCATAACGATTAGAAATTACTGTTAAAGAATAAATGAAACCCAAAACGAACAGAAATTAAATAAACAATCATAGCAAAAAACATACAACAAGTAATAATGTAAATGAATAAATAGATCTTAAAGTGATTAAGGCTTAGATTGAATATGAAAATCATGCTTAAAACGAAAAGAATAAAATTTTGCTCATGACGTATAAATGAACGAACAGAAATTAAATAAACAATCAATGCAAACAAACATACAATAGATATTACTGTATATGAATAAATAAATCTTAAAATGAGTGAAACTTAAATTGAATATGTAAGCCGAACGTAAAACGAACAAAACTCACTGCAAAAAACGATGTTCGCATCGCCATCTTATTTGATTGTATAAATGAATAAATCTTTGTACAACAGGCAGTTTGCTTAAGGCCAATTTTATTACAAATGTTTTCTTTTGTACTTAATATTGAAATTAAACATTAAAATTATAGTAAAATTTTGAACCAATAGATACCAATAGATACATCAAAAGAATCAAATTTTATGCTGATTTCAAATATATAAGTTTCATCAAGTTTAATCTTACCCATCAAAATTTACACGCCTGAGAAAATTTGCCTTGTTTTTGAAAAAATGCGGAAACAACCCCTAAAAGTCATAGAAATTTAATGATCACACCATTAGATTCATCGTACCAGAGAACAATACTATAAAAGTTCCGAGCTCCTATCTGCAAAAATGTGGAATTTTGTATATTTTGCCAGAAGAAAGATCACGGATGCGTGTTTATTTTTATTTTTCCCAGGGTTGATCGTATCGATCTAGTAGTCCTAGAATATCATGAGGGGTCTCATTTGATGGAAACTAAAAGTTATAGTGGCCCTTTTAAGTGACCAAATAAATTGAAGGGCAACTTGGCCCCCTCCCACGCTCATTTTTCTCCAGAAGTCACCTAATCAAAATTTTGAGATAGCCATTTTGTTCAGCATAGTCGAAAACCTAATAAATATGTCTTAGGGGATAACTTAATGCCCCACAGCTCCTGGGGGAAGGGCTGAGAGTTATAAGCTTTGCCCATTGTTTAAATATAGTATTGGTTAAAGGGAAATAAATATACAGACGATTTCAGGAGGGAATTTTTTCTGATTGGGGGGGGGAAGGTGTCGGAGGAGAGGGTTACGGGTGGATCTTTCCTTGGAGGATGTTTCCTTGGGGGAAGGGACATTTCTATGAAGGGGCGCCGGATTTCCCAGCATTATTTAGAAAACCATCAGAAATTATATAAAAAAAAGTTTTTTCAACTGAAAGTTTGGAGCAACATTAAAACTTAAAACGAGCAGAAATTATTACGTATATGAGAGGGTTCGCCCCCTAGTCAATACCTCACTCTTTAGGCTAAAAGGTTTATTTAGTACTGAATAATACTGAACACTAATCTATCCAAATATCATGATGATAATGATTGTAGATATCCAGTTTTTATGTTTATTAGTCTCCTAATCGTGATTGTGTTTCCCCTCAGTAATTTCAAAGCATCTTTAAAATGATGCGTCTCATCTCAGATTTTTCCCAAAGTACCAATGGAGCAATTAAACTACCCTGGAGCAATTAATCTAGGCAATTTAATAGCAACTTACCTTAAAGTTGTCTTCTCAAGCAGTAAGTCTCTGCACTGTGACTTCAAACCTCTTAGTCTGAGCCTTGTGTTCTTGTAATTTTGCTTCACAACTTCGAAGCTTTTCCATCTGGGACAATTCCTTCTACTGGCTTAACTACCAAAAGAGGACACTGGTAAGTCTGGGATTATTTCAAATTTATACCCTTGCTCCAGTAAATCGTCTCTTAGTAAGAAAAACATTGTGGCCTGGGATCCGAGCTTCCCTCGTAAATCTGTTTTGAAATGAAAAAGAAGGACCGCAGAAATTATAATCCTATACCAAGGATCCTCTTTGATTATGAGTAGGTCCTGAAAAAATTGACAGAATAAATCGAGGACCAAAAAGGCCCTTCATGTGCTAGCCTTTGAAAGAATGGGAAACCCAGATTATACGAAACTTGACTATATTTAATGACATGTGCAAATTAAATAATACAATAGATATAATTATATAATTTAAGTAATGTATATTAAAACCAAACTGCCATAGTGAATAGCAACTGAAATGCAATTAAACCGGAGATCTTAAGGTAGGCGAATAATTGTATTTATTTCATCTTTGAGATGAATAGTCATGTTCACAAAATCCTCCGAAATTTGTCTTTTTGTGGAATTCAGTTTCTCTTATTTTGAATTTGAGCTTGCTATATTTGACCCTAATTTTAGGCCATCTTGGCAAAAAAGCCCAATTCCAGTTCCCTCTTCACTTTCTATATTTTATGGATGTTACTCTTCATCTCAAGTTCACTGCAGCTCTTAATTTTCTTTGAAAAATAATTTTTTGAAAGTTTTTTAGATTAATTTCTGTCCGTTTTTGATTGGCATGGCTTTTGATAGTTAAACAAAAGAAATGTTTGAAAAATATTTTTCTGTTTTTCTCCATAAGAATCAAGATTTTGGCTCTCTATTTAGATATAGGACAAAATTTTGCAATAAATCTTGACGATTCTTGTATTGTGGAACTTTTGATGAAATGTGGAATATAGAATTGTATTCAAACAAATGGATTGAAAAGCTGCATAATGTTAGAGCTTCTATAGGATTGAAGCCATTCTGTCCATCGTCATATTACAACCATAAGTATAGAAAAACGGTGATTAATTATCCTCCTCAACACAACATAAGAACTTCAACTTCATTCCCTTAGGAAATTTCGAGATATCACAATTAAACCCTTCTCACAACCTTGAATACACACAGTGTCCTTTGATTTAGTTGAACATCTGCCTCAATATGCTCTGAAAGTATTAACTTAATAGCCTTAGCTGTTCCTGAGATTCTGCAGACATGTCGTTTTGACTGTTTGGTCAAAAGGATATAGTTTCTTTAGATTCAACTCGATCTCCCCCTCAACATACCAAAGAAGTTTCAATTTAATACCTTAAGAAACTGCAGATTTGCCCTTTTGACAACCTGGATGTGCATAGTTTCTTGGTATTTAGTTCAACATTGAAATTAGTAAACTTAGTCATTCATTGGATATTACAGTATCACCTTCCAGTGACCATGGACATACATAGTGTCTTTTTATTTAGTTAAATATCCCCATAACATGCCCAGAAAGTTCAAATGTAATAAGCTTGGCTGTTTCTAAAATATCATACAGATGCGATTTTAACTATCTGGATGCACACAGCATCTTTTGATTTAGTTTTAGATTCTCCTGAGCTTTCCCTGAAAGTTTAAACTCAATAACCTATTGTTACTTCGATATTTATTGCATCTGTATACTACTTTGACAACCTGGATACACTCCAAATCTTTTGAATTGATGCAATAATTGAAGTAGTAGTAGTATTGGTAGTTGCAGTAGCAGCAGTCATAACAGTGGTAGTAGCCATTGAAGTCACAGTCACATTAGCAATAATAGTAGTTGCAGTTTCAAGTTGTCACAGTTGCAGCTGCAAGTATTTGCAGTTCCATGTGGCCACAGTTTAAGAACTTAGAAATGCAAGTACTGCTGTTGTCTCAATTTACTGCTGTTGCAAGTAGGCAAATTCCCACAGCTGCAAGTAATCGCAGTTGCAAGCAGTCTCAGTTGCAGCTAGTCACAGTCACAAGTAGTTGCAATTGCAAGAACTAATAATCTCAATCATGAGTAGTCACAGTCGCAAGTCTCACTTGCTAGAAGTCACAGTTACAGATAGTTGCAATTACTAGCAGTTGCAGCAGTTACAGCCACATTTACAACTAATTGCAATTACACACATAAGTAGGTGCAGCTGGTAATAGCAACATTTGTAAGTAGTTGCCATTGCAGTAGCAGAATCCACACAACGCCTTTTGGTCAGTTCAACATCATCCTCAACCTACCCTAAAAGTTTCAACTTAATATTCTAAGTTGCTCCTGAGATATTGCTGATACACCCTTGTTAAAACCAGCATACACACAGTGTCTTCTGATTTAGGTCAACATCCTTCTAGACCTTCCCTAAAGTTTTATCTTAATACCCTTAACTCAGTAGTAGTATTCATAGTAAATTCCAGAACAGTAGTAGATACAGATTGTCTTTTGGTTAGTTCAGTCTCATCATATAATCGCCTTGTTGGTTTCAACTTAGTAGGCTATTCTAGGTCATTTCTGACATATTACTGATATGCACTTATGACAACCTGCATGCAGAGAGTGTGATTTTATTTAGTTTATCATCCCCTCTACATTCCCTGAAATTTGACCTTAATACCCTTAGCCTTAGTAGTAGCAGTTGATGTAGTAGAAGAAGAAGTAGCACTCATGATAGTAGCAACATGAACATATTGCCTTTTCGTCAGTTGAAAATCACACTCATCATTCCCTGAAAGTCTCAGCTTATTATACTAAGGTATTCCTGATATATTGCTGATGAACCCTTATAACAACTTGCATGCACATAGTGTATTCTCATTTCGTTCAAGGTTCCCCTCAACACTCCCTGAAATCTTCACATTGATAATCTTTGCCTTTTTGGAGACCCAATATCAAACATGCTCCATTTCCCAATTGCAGCTCTTATATGCAACTATGAACAAGTTCCATAACTTGAAAAGTTATTGGGCCTTCCAATTATACTTAAAATAATGTGCACGTCAAAATTTAGATTTAAATGTCTTTGGAAGGAGGACAAAAAGAGGCATGGGAGGGGTTAGCCGCCGTCCAATCACTTTTGACTCTTAAAAAAGGTACAAGAAATTCAATTTCAAATCGAATGAGCCACTTCCAAAGTTTCTACACCAGTTCCTTCCACACAAAGCGTCTAAGTGAAAAAATATTTATCCTGCTTCGCTCTTTACTCAGGCAATGTTATAGTACTGCCTATGATAAGCCAATATCACTATCTAAACCTACATATATCAATTCCAAGATTATTAGTCTGGTGTTTAGGAAGGATTCATTTTAATCAAGATATTTGTCTAGGATAAGACAATGTCTGAGTACTGGGGATCTTACCTAACCATTCTTTTGTTATTATAGTGTAAAGTGCAAATTATATTCTAGCATTCAAAAGGCATGGGGGCATCAGCCCTACTCATTTTAGTTTCAGCTCGTTCGCTTTGTTATTTGTTGTATGTTCGTTTTGGGTTTTGTTTATTCCTTGATAGTGATTTGTGGCAGTTTTATGCTTGGAAAAATATTTGACTTGATTTCTGCTTATTTTTAGTTCAATTTAGACCTAGCTCTTTACTTTTTTTTAAAAACTTATTTTGTGGAAAATTATTTTTCAATTAATACAATAACAGGAGAGGAGTAGATTTGCTATTATTTCCGATCTAAAACCATACAAATATTATGGCCACTATTTCGCAGCACAGTAGATTGGCATTGGCTTTGTAATATAAGGTTAGGTCCCAGCAGCCACAAAATCAAAAGGGAAGAAGACAGGCTATCTAAATACATTCTTAAGTAACAATAATCCCTTGTGCACCACACATAGCCCAAGAGAAACTATTTATATTTCTCGTTTATATACTGTACCTTTTACCCCCCCCCCCCTCATCCTTTACTAAACAGAGCCCAAGTTTACATTCAATATGGTAACAGTCTGATCTGTGCACTCTTTTGTAGGAAACACTATAATAGCAAAAGAATAGTAGGACAAGATCCCCGTAACTCAGGAATTGCCTTATCCTAGGCAAATACCTTGATTAAAATGTCCATCATCAAAGACTGTTAAAATATCTTTTCGTAACTCTTTTATCCTCTTTGCATTTATAATTGCTCTGCGCAATTTAGATGTATCAGATAAGCTATTTCTGCAACATTTAATTATATAATGATTAAAAGGCGTTTAAATATAGAGTATATTAGAATTTTTAAATTTTATATCTAGGTTTTATATTCATATGCTTGAATGTTTTTGGTAGCCAAAGAATTGATGAAATTGTTTGAGCTACCTTTAATTCCAGTGTGATAATTGCTTCATGGTGGGGTTAAATACCCCATTAGTCACCATTCCTCTTGCTCCCAAGCGATCTCCTATTTTCAGGAAAATTCTGCATAATCATCATTGAAAATTGATCATTATCAGCTTTTTAATAAAATTTACCTCAACTTGAAGGCACTAAACCATGTTCTATGTGAGTATCAAATGCCTCTGGTTTATCAATTTTGCAACGGCTGTGCAGAAGTGATATTTTCAAACAAAAGCATGAACAACAAGCCATAATCAGGCTTACTGAGTGGAGTGCCTTCAAAATTGTGCAGTTCGTGTTCTGTCCCCCCTTACACATTTGTTTTCAGTTCAATGTGCAGTGGCATTATTGCCCTACTTGAGTGCAGTAACTACTGAGACAAAAAAAGAAAAGAAGCTTCAATCAACACTTCTTTGTTAATGTAACAGAGTATTTAACGATTCAATCTTAAATACGGCAGTTTTAATTAAGAAGTGAGGAGCTAGAAATATATAAAGCAATTTTGAAGTATCTCGGTACTAAGCGCCAGAAACATCCATTTCGGATTCTTGTTCTGTCCCCCCCCCCTAGGCCCCTATACAGTTAATATCAGCTCAATGTGTAGTGCCCTGATTGTCCTACTTAAGTGTTTACCGAAAAAAAAGCTCCAATCAGCACTTCTTGGTTAATATAACAGAGTATTTAACGATTCAATCTTAAATGCGGCAGTTTTGATTAAGAAGTGAGGAGCTAGAAATATATAAAGCAATTTTGAAGTATCTTGATACTAAACGCAAGAAAACAACAATTCCTGGTGTCTTGATATGTCCCTTCGATATAACACTTGTCCCACACAATTTTGTAGACATGACATAGAAGTTCTTAGAGTTGTGGGGACTTTTTATTTACTATACAAAATTATGACGCGAAATTAGTACAGAATCTAAACAGTCTATTCGCAGTCACTTCATTAAACAGTCACTGTTAACTATTACAGTCACTGTCACTGTTAACTCACTATAAGTACAGTCACTGTTAACTCACTATAAACTATTAAACTACAGTCACTTCATTTTATACGCTAAAGTGAGCTCTTATTCTCTAAATAATTTTGGATGAAAGCTAACAACAAGCATCAATGACTTAGTTTGAAAATATAGATTTTGCAATTTTTATTCTACCTCATAAATAGTTCCCAAAATAGTCCTTTCAGAGGCAACGCTATAACGTTGCCTCTAGTAAAGGCCATACGGCTCCATTGTTTTGTTATTATTAGTAATTTTTTTCCCCAGAGGCCCATCATATGGAAGGGGTCGTCGTAGAAACTTCAAAGGGGGCTCATTCAATTGGAAATCAAGAGTTATAGTGCCCTTTTTAATAGTCGACAGTGATTGGAGGGCAACTAGCCCCCCCCCGCCCATCATTACCCCAAGCACATCCAATGAAAATTTTGAGATGGCCATTTTTTCAGCGTAGTTGATTTCCAGATAGAAAATATGTTTTTGAGGAGGACACTCCCCCACAACCCTCAGGGCAAGGGTTTTAAGTTATGCCTTGGGGCATATAAGGTTTTTATAGAATGCGTTTGTATCGTAGAAACTTCAAAACAGGCTCATTCGCTTGGAAATTCAAAGGGCTAGTGCCTTTTTCAATAGTCAAAAGTGATTGGAGGGCAACTAACCCCACTCTCACGCCCACCTTTTCCCCAAACACATCCAATCAAAAAGGGCTAGTGCCCTTTTCAATAGTCGAAAGTGATTGGAGGGCAACTAACCCCCCTATCACGCCCATCATTCCCCCAAACACTTCCAATCAAAATTTTTAGATAGCCATTTTGTTCAGCGCAGTTGATTTCCAGATGAAAAATATATTTTTGAGGAGGAAACTCCCCCACAACCCTCAGGGCAAGGGTTTTAAGTTATGCCCTGGGGGCATATAAGGTTTTCAAAGAAGGTGTTGGCATAGAAACTTCAAAAAAGGCTCATTCGATTGGAAATTATAAGGGCTAGTACCCTTTTTAATAGTCGAAAGTGATTTGAGGGCAACTAACGCCCCTCTCACGCCCACCTTTTCCCCAAACACATCCTATCAAAAAGGGCTAGTGCTATTTTCAATAGTCGAAAGTGATTGGAGGGCAACTAAACCCCCTCAAACGCCCACCTTTTCCCCAAACACATCCAATCAAAATTTTGAGATAGCCATTTTATTAAACGTAGTTTTAAGTTCTGGAAATTAGTTCTTTGAGGATGACAACTACACCACAGCCCTTAGGGCAAGGGTTTTAAGTTATATCCTGGGGGCATATAAGGTTTTGTATAGACAACGTTGTCTTAGAAACTTCAGAAAGGGCTCATTCGATTGGAAATTTTAATGGCTAGTTCCCTTTTTAATAGTCGAAAGTGATTCTAAGGCAACTGACACCCTTTCCACGCCCATCATTTCCCCAAACACATCCAATCAAAATTTTGATATAGCCATTTTGTTCAGCGTAGTTGAAAATTCTGGAAATTATATGTTTGAGCAGGACACTCCCCCAAAGTCTTCAGATGCAAGGGTTATAAGTTATGCCCTGGAGGCATATATGGTTCTTATGGAAGGAATGCTCGCATAAACTTCAGATAGGACTCATTTGATTGGAAATTGAAAGTTCTAGTTTATTTTTTTAAGCGTCAAAATATATTGGAGGGTGACCAGCTTCCCCCCCCCCCAAACCCTTTTCTTCCCAAATGCATCCAATGAAAAATTTAAGATAGCTATTTTGCTATTATGCTTGAAAATAGTTCAAAGATCATATAACAAAAATTCCGGTGTCGACACAACCCACCAGGACCCGGGGGCAGGTGTTTTAAGTTATGCCCTGGGGGCATATATGGGTCTTATGGAAGGGATACTCGTATTAACTTCAAAGAGGGATCATTTGATTGGAAATTCAAAGTTCTAGTTCACTTTTTAAGAGTCAAAATAGATTGGATTGCACCTAGCCCCCCCCTCCACACCCTTTTTTCCTCAAACCCATCCGATAAGAACTTTGAGATGAATTTTTTTTTAAATAGTTCAAAGACCATATAATGAAAATTCAGGGGTCAACACAGCCCCCCAGGGGTGGTGTTGTAAGTTATGCCCTGGGGGAATATATGGTTCTTATTGAAGGGATGCTCGTAAAAACCTCAGAGATGGCTCATTTGATTGGAAATTGAAATTTCTAGTTCAGATTTTTAAAGTCAAAAGAGATTGGAGGGCTACTAGCCGCCCCCCACGCCCCCTTTTCCCCAAATACATCCAATAAAATTTTTTAAATAACCATTAAGTTAAAAATTGCTCAAAAGTCAGATAACAAAAACTCGTCACAACCCCCCAGGGTCCGGGGGCAGGCGTTGTAAGCTATGGCCTGGGGCATATATTGTTCGAATGAAAGGGATGCTCATATAAACTTCAGAGAGGGCTCATTTGATTGAATATTGAAAGTTCGAGCTCACCTTTTAATAGTCAAAAGAGATCCGAGGGCAGCTATCCCCCCCACGCCTTTTTTTCAGCACCCATCTGATGAAAATTTTGAGATAGACATTTTGTTAAAAATAGTTTATAGCTAGGATAAGAAAAAATCCGGTGTCAATAGAAAACCCCCAGGGCACAGGGGAAGGTGTTCTAAGTTATGCCCTAAGGGCATGTATGGTTCTTATGAAAGGGATGCTCGTATAAACTTCATAGGTCATTTGATTAGAAATTTAAAGTTCTAGTTCACTTTTTAAGAGTCAAGAGAGTTAAACTAGCCCCCCTCCCACGTTCTTTTTTCCCCAAACCCGTCCGCTACCAATTTTGAGCTAGCCAGTGTTTTGGAAATTGTTAAAAAATTAGATAACAAAAACGCCCCCCAGAGCCTAGGGGATAGGCGTTGTAAGTGTTGTCCTAGGGGCGAATATGGTTCTTATGAAAGGGATGCTTGCATAAACTTCAGAGAGGGTTGATTTGGTTCTGAATTGAAATTTCTAGTTCAATTTTTAAGAGTCAAAAGATATGCGAGGGCAACTGGCCCCCCACACACCCTTTTTTCCCCAAGTCCACCAGATAAAATTTTTATAATAGCCATATCATTAAAAAGAGTTCAAAGGTCAGATAAGAAAAATTCCTGTGTCGAAGGAACCTGCTAGGGCCCGGAGGCAGGCGTTATGAGTAATGCTCTAGGGGCATATATAGTTCCTATGGAAGGGATGCTCGTATAAACTTCGGAGAGGGCTCATTTGATTGAAAATGGAAAGTTGTTAACTTTTTAAGATTCAAAAGAGATCGGAGGGCAACTCGCCCCCCCCCTCCTTCACGCTCTAAACGCATCGGATAAAAATTTTGAGACAGGCATTTTTTTATAAATAGTTCTAAGTTCGGATAACAAAAAAACTCCGGTGTCGACACAGCCCCCCAGGGCCCCGGGGGTAGGCGTTGTAAGTTATGCCCTGGGGGAATATATGATTGTTATGGAAGGGATGCTCGTATAAACTTCCTAGAGGGCTCATTTGATTAAAAATTGAAAGTTGTAATTCTTTTTTATGAGTCAAAAATGATTGGAGGGCAGCTAGCCTCCCCCCCACTCCATTTATTTTTTTCCCAGAGGCACTTCATATAGAAAGGGGTCGTCGTATAAACTGCAATGTGAGATCATTCGATTGGAAATAAAGAGTTCTAGTACCCTTTCTGAGAGTCGAAAGTGATCGAAGGGCAAATGCTCCCTAAGCCCTTTGTCCGCCAATGCATCTCATAAAAAATTTGAGGTAGCCATTTTGTTAAAAATAGTTCAAAGGTAAGATAAGAAAAACTCCTGTGTTGACACAACCCTCCCCCCCCCCAAGGGCCAGGGGCAGGCGTTGTAAGTATTAATTTGGGGGCTTATTTGGTTCTTATGGAAGGTATGCTCATATAAACTTCAGAGAGGGTTCATTTGAATGGAAATTAAAAGTTGTAGTTCATTTTCTCAGAGTGAGAAAGATCGGAGTGTAACTAGCCCCTCCCGCCCTCTACGCCTGTGGGTGTATCGGATGGATAAACCCATCCGATAAAAATTTCAGGTGACCATTTGTTAAAAATAGTTCAACCATCAGATATTAAAACTCCAGGGTAGACACAACCCCCCCGGGCCTAGGGACAGGCGTTGTAGATTATACTCTGGGGATTCTTATAGAAGGGATACTCGTATAAACTTCAGAGAGTGCTCATTTGATTGAAAATAAAAAGTTCTAGTTCATTTTTAAAATGTCAAAAGAGACCGAAGCTTAATCTAGTCCCCCCCACACCCTTTTTCCCAAACCCATCCGATAAAAATTTTGAGATACTAGTTTTGTTAAAAATAGTTCAAACATCAGGTAATAAAAACTCCACGGTTGACAGAAACCCATTTTTTCACTTTGATATTCTTAATTTGATACCAGTTTTGATGCTTTGATGAATATTTGATTTTTTTTTTAAGTTTTATTTTGAAATAAGGAATTTTTAAAAAATTGAAATTTTTTTCAATCAAAAACGAAAAAAAACTTAATAAAAAACAATTTCAGAAAAATAATCCGTTAAAATTCATGTAAAGGCAGTTTTAAACTTAAGTTCTACAGATAAAAATTCCTGTTGAATTTAAATCAAAACACGACCATAAATTATAATTAAAGAATAAATAAGAGTTTGGTTATGACCTCCTTCTCTCACTGTAAAAGTCTAAAGCCTACTGCGTCATTGGCGCTTTACTGAAAACCAATTTTATGACAAATATTTTCTTTTGTACTTAATATTGAAAATAAACATTAATGTTATAGTAACATTTAGAACTGATGAGCTTTCAGCAATTAATATCATCATGCATCAAATATTCAGTTTAATTTATTAGCTCTTTTTAAAGTTGCTAAAGACGAATAGAGTTACCCTACAAAAAAGTGTTTGGATACTGCCTCCTTTCCTAACTGTTCAAACCAAAAGCCTACTGTGTCATTGGCGCTTAACTGAAAACAGATTATATTACAAATATTTTCTTTTCCAGTTCTTACAGTATTGAAAATAAATTACAATTACAGTGAAATAAATTCTTGAACTGATGGATCTTTCAACAACTAATATCATTATACATCAAATATTCAATTTGTTTATATTTTCTAAGACTGTTCAAAACGCCTAGAGTTTTCAGTAAAGCGCCAAAGACGCAGTAGGTTTTTGAGTTCTACAGTGAGAGAAGGAGGTCATACTCAAACTCTTGTTTGTGGTGATTTTTGTTCGTTTCAAGCTTGATTTGCATGTTCAATTTAAGTTTCACTCGTTTTAAGATTTATTTATTAATTTACATTAATATCTATTGTATGTTTGTTTGCATTGATTGTTTATTTCATTTCTGTTCGTTTTAAGTTTCATTTATTCAATAGGAAAACTTTTTTTTCGGTTGAAGCTTGATTTTCATATTCAATCTAAGCATTACTCGCTTTAAGATCTATTTATTCATTTATATTATTACTTGTTGTATTTTTTTCCTATGATTGTTTATTTAATTTCTGTTCGTTTTGGGTTTCATTTATTCTTTAATAGCAATTTCTGGTGGTTTTAAGTTTGAATTTCAAAAGGTATTTGTATCTGCTGAGTTTAAGTTTAAAATGGCCTTTACTTTTCTTTGAAAAACTTATTTTTCGGAAAGTTATTTTTTAATTAATCTAGCAAAACACCAAAGCTATTGTAGTTTTCAGGGGTATCAGTAGACATTTGCTGATATCATCTGCTTTGAGACACCTAAAAACTAGATGGCTACATTGCTCAGATGAAAGTTATCAACTTCAATAAGTTCCATTAAAAACACTTGACATAGTAAATAACAACGAAGACCACAAGATATAAATTTTAATAAGTTCTATTACATGCACTTAACTAAGTACTTTTTTATTTTTAGTAGACTGTCCAATGACGTCAATAAAGTTAAAAAATTGTTTTGCTCATATTGATTTGTCAACATTTTCAAAAACGAACAGAAATTGAACTATATTTAACTTTTCCATGAAAGTCAACTAAGTTTAAACAATAGTTGAAGAATGTTTTATCAGCAACCATAATTAATTTACATATAACAAAGAATACAAGTTGAGTTTCAGACAAATTTACAAAATAATAAAATTAAAGTTGCAAGATGATTCTTTATAATAATTAAATTATTAGAAAGTGAGCTTATTTGTTAGAACTCAACGTTAGAACAATTTCCAATTATTTGTTACAAAAATTGGTCCTGCCCGCGTTGTTTGTGGGGAGTCAAGGAAGAAAAATTTTCTAGCTTATTTATTCTTCAGTCTTGGACAATCAACCCTTTAGCCCCATGAATCTGGAAGAGTTTTTTTTTCTCTTCTTCTAGGTCCTGCCCGCAAAGCTCGTTCACGAAGCAGAACAGAACGGATGTGCCTAATTTGCTTTTAAAAGAACATTGACAATATGAAGAAGCATGTACTTACTGCTGGTCACATGCTGTCGTCCTCATCCTTAACTGATTCAAAAACAAAAGAAAAACCTAAAAATATGCCTGGGAAGCATCAGCTGCATTTTAAATCAACTATACTTCATGGCACAGGCAATCTCACGCGAAAGTTAAAAGCTTGCAAAATTTGTTTAAAAACAGATGTTCAAATAAAAAAGCTAACGAAACTCACTATTGAAGAAACTTGCTTTGGCATATGGCGGTGTAATACTTGTGAAAGGATTGAAAATTTCTACTATCTGTTACAAGTGCACAAGTCGATAAATTGTGAAAGAAGGTTGACATTTAGCTGCAAGATATGTGAAAGGGAAACAGAGAAATACACAAACTTCGCTATCCATGATATAGAACATGAAGCTGATGAGGAAACCTCAAACAATTTGTTTAAGACACAAACTTATGCTTAAAAGACTAACAATCCAGACTATTGAAGAAACTCGTGTTGGTAATTGGCGATCTAAGGCTTACGACAAGATTCAGAATTCTTTTTATTTGATTGAGCTGCATAGATCTACAGACTATGAGACAGGGCTGTTGTTTAAGTGCCAAAAATGCCCGAAACGAATCGAAAACTACCAGAAATATGTTGTCCATTGTATGAAACATGAAGCAGGTAAAGAGAAGGAATGCCCTATTTGTTTGGAAAAGAATATTCGCAATATAGATGAGCATGTAATTACGAAGGGTCACATGTTGAAATCTGACCATTGCCAAAGTATCTGTTAATTTCTTTTCAAATGGGGTATGCTATGGCTACTAGTGCTTCGGATTGTATTTCGATGTTGACTTTTTTTAAATGGTCTAGAGCGGTCTAAGGGGAAAAAAGCTGATGAAAGCAATTAGTAAAATAAAAGTTCACATTCCTGCATATCTAAAGGGGTTGTCAAGGCCTTTGGACAGAAGCAAAATGGGAGAATCTTTACACCTGCTATTGCTTGCCACTTTGTTAGTTGCGTCCTCTGGGGTAACAAATTTTTTGCGCTGTGTTTGTATCCCCAAGCCCTGTTTGAACTTGACTTACTTGACTTAATGCTCCTGCTGGTGGTCCAGCGTAGAGAGACACGTGACTCTTTGCCTCCATTCGGAACGGTCTTGTGCAAGCGTGACTGTTTCTTGTATATCAGTGCTGATCATTGAGAGGTACTGGGTGAGGCTGTCCCTCCATCTGAACCGGGGCCTTCCTGTGGGGCGCTTCCAGCCATGCAGAGGGGGATCAAAATTGAAGAGAGTGCAGGCGGGTGTTTCTGCTGGCATGTGGACCAAATGGCCGAACCACCGTAGGGTTCGTGCAGCGACCTGACGAGAGTTGGGGGTCTGATCTGTTAGCGCCAGCAATCGGGCGTCCGAGACGAAGTCGTCCTATCTGATCCCTTCAATACGTCTCAAGAGCTTTGTTTGAACCACATCTATGGCATCGCGAGCAGAAGCAGCAGCCGGCCAGGTCTCAGAACTGTAGAGAAGGACTTGGGTTACGGTGGTGTTGTAGATCTGCATTTTTGTTTTTTGGCTGATGTTGGGCTTTGACCACACTGAACGGCATAGTCGTTCCATAATTGATGCGGCTTTTCCGATGCGCGACTGAACTTCAGTTTTGACTGAGCCATTTTCCGTGATGACAGATCCAAGGTAGGTGAAAGACTTGACAACCTCGACGGTGTGCCCTGATACGTTGAATGCTGGTGGGCTGGCGGCGTTACCTGAGGAGTCAACGATCATTATTTTTGTTTTCTGCCAGCTAATATGTAGTCCCACTTTCAGGGCTTCTTCCGACAGTGTGTTGAGGGCTTCTTCGAGTTCAGCTGCAGAAGTGCATATCAGAGCAATATCATCAGTAAAGTCACAATCGGCTAAAACTCTATCGCCATACCTTAGTCCGAAGGGGAGCCGGTTCGTGGTTCGATCCATGACATAATCAATCACCGCGTTGAACAGTTCAGGAGCAGTAGCACAACCTTGCCGTAAACCGGTATTTATTTCGAACAGTGAGCTTCAACGACCATTAACCTGGACGGAGCTTTTTTTACCAGTGTAGAGCACCTTGAACAGGCGACAGTATATGTCCGGGAGACCTGTTCCTTCTAGTATCAGCCAGAGAGACTCACGGTCGACCGAGTCGAAGGCTGCTTTAAAGTCAACAAAGGCGAGGTATGCTGTACGCTGGAACTCACGAGCTTTCTCGATGACCTGGCGTACGGTGAAGATCTGCTTGGTCGTGGATTTGTTCGGCATGAAACCTGCTTGCTGAATCCGGCGGCACTTACGGATGAACTGGGTACTTCTATCTATCAAAGTTATGGCAAATAATTGCTGGGAACCGACAGGAGGGTGATTCCTCTGTAGTTTGAGCAATCACTTCGACTACCTTTACGCTTCCATAGAGGGAGGATTATCCCTTCCTTCCATTCTTGTGGAATCAGTTCTGTTGTCCAAACGAGGGAAAACAGCATGTGCAGCCATAGTAGCATCGTCGGTCCTGCGAATTTTAGCAGCTCTACGGTGATCCCGCAGGTTCCTGGTGCTTTGTTGTTCTCCATCCTCCTCAGAGCATTCTGTATCTCTTCTACGGAGGGACGATCAGTCTCTGTTAGATTTTTGTTTTTTGTTTGCTCACTCGTTGCGACTATGTCAGGATCGACTTCGAATCTGTTGGAGTTCAGCAGATTTGTGAAATGCTCCTTCTATCGATCAACCTGCGCGGTTTCATCTTCGAGAATTACACCGGAGGTGGATTTAGCTGCTCCTATCTATGGAGGTTTCTCCTCGCTGAGGTCTCTGACATGCTTGAAAAGCGACATGGTGTCACCTTTTCGTGCTGCATCTTCTAGCTCATCAGCTTTTTCCAACAAATTGTTGCTTATCTCGGTGGATAAGTTTGTTCCTGACCCCGTTTAACCGTCTGTAGGAGGGCATATCTCCGGTTTAGCCGCACTTTTCTGCGTTGCTCAATGATTCGCAAAGTTTCTTGGGACAGCCAGGGCTTTTTTGAGTACATCTTTCGACCAACGGTCTCAGTGGCAACCTCTAATATAATGTTTTTGTACGTCTGCCAAAACGTGTCAGGGTCAACAAGGGTATTCAGGCATTCAAATCTGTTCTGGACTTCAACTAAATACTTTTGGCAGAATTCCTCGGTTTTTAGTTTCTGAGTGTCCAACTTTGGTTGGCGTCGTTCTGTAGGCTGGGCTTTGAGTCGTAGACGGAAGTTCGCAGCAACTAATCTATGGTCAGTATTCCCGATCTCGGCGCAGCGATAGGTTCTGCAATTTTTGACTGATGACCGCCATCTTTGGTTGACTATAATATAGTCGATCATCTTTCGCGTGCGCCCGTCATTGCTATACCATTTTGACTTATGAATGTCTTGCCTGTGAAACAGGGTGTTTGTAATGACCAGTTCGTGCATGGCGCACAGCTGGAGGAGTCGGGTCCCATTTTCTTTCAAAGAATCAGGGGTAACTGGACCAATTACAGATTTAAAAGCTCCTCTGGGGTCAGATACAGTTGCATTGAAGTCGCCTACCACGACCAAAACATCATGAGGGGAAATCCGAGAGAGAGCAGCTGTCAGAGCCAAGTAGAATTTGTCCTTCTCATCCATTGGAGAGATATTTGTTGGTGCGTAGCACACAACAATCGTCATCTTCCCGTGTTTGTGGTTGAAGCGGGCAGTGAGTATTCTATCTGATATTGGGTTGTGGGATATGAGGCATTTCTTTGCCATCTTGTTTAGAAGCAGGCCTATGCCACTGCTTCTACTAGAAGTTTGGCCTAACCAAATCATCCTATGATCAGAACTGGCAATTTCTTCTTCGCCTGATCCCGTCAAGTGGGTTTCTGTCATTCCAAGTATGTCAATTCCAAATAGCAACATCTCCAGCCCTAGAAGGTCTTTGGATCCCTGGCTATTCATTTTCAAAACATTCCAGGTGGATTCTTTAAGCCCATCTTGGTCAGCAAGCTTCAATAGATGGCCAGGGACGTGCCGAAGTCGTAGGGAGTTAAAACGAATAGTATCCAAGGCTTGAGTAACGTTTTTTTTCATTGCAATTGTTTTCAAGAGGGGGGTCACAAGCCCAACCGTCCCTAGGCCTGGGTTCTGATTGACACCAGGGAAATCCTGGGCACTGAGAGACCCTGGGGTGGGCTCCACCCGCACCCATAAGGTTGGGGCAGCCCTGTTCGGAGAGATTAGTTAGGGGGTTAAGCCCCATATCCAGTGGCACGTGGTCAGCAAACAAAGTTTGCATCCTTCCGGACGAGCTCCTCTGCCATCAAATTAAACTAGGAAAAAGTAATAAATCATGTTGTTTGTGGCTCTTGCACAAACTTCTGACTGTTATGGAGGAGGGCTTCTCAGAGGGGTATTGAATTGAAAATAAGGTATCACGCATCATTAGGCAACTTCCTTCCGGGGAATGGGGTGCATTAAACAATTTTTGGGAGGGGCACTCCTTTTTCTGTGAGCCGGTATGTGTTTTTTGTATCAACTTAATTATTTGAAGTATTAATAATAACGAATATTTTTAGATTTGCAGAGAATATACGAGGAAGGCTCTCCATCAGCATTGATCAGAATCCCCCTCCACCTTCTCAGGAATTCTCATATAAGCTCCTTCTCATAGTGTCCTAAAATTTCACTGCATTGATTAAATTTTTTGAGGCACGAGTAGAGAGGCTTCATAGGAGAGAGGCTGCACAGCTTTATATTTTTCACACAAATTAAAGAAAAGTAATTGTATATGAAAAGCTGCAAAGTCCAGCTATTTTTTATGTAAGAAAAGGAGATTCTATGTGTATAAGGAGCCAACGGGATAGATAAAAGGACTGAATCAGTCAATAATGCTTGCTTTGTTTGCGAAGGTGGGATACTGCTCCAATTTTCCTGTTCTAACTTTCGAACGAAGTTTTGAAACAATAAAAAGCTTATTTTTTACCCCCTCCACTTCTCCTTGAAGGAACTCACTGGCATCTTTCAATAAGCCCAAGATCACTACATCTTCAAATTGGCTGTGGCTTTTCTAGTTCTTCAGGATAAGAGCTATCCCACAGACACAAACATTCAGCCCTATGTTCATAATACATAATTCAAGTATTTCCCTTCGCACAATCTCCTGCTTCTACTGCTTATTGTCAACAAACTGGACTGCATTTGCTTTTTCTGAGCTGGCTGTCTTTTCCTCATTTTTCCTTTAACAAAAAAAGTGTAATCAGCTGTGAATAACTATTGGTACTTGAAGCATAGTAACAACATTCAAGAAGGTTTAGCACTATGATTAGTTTAAAGCAGCTCTCAAACAGCAAATTGCCAAGCAGCAGTAGTCACACACAAACCAAATTGGCCATTATTTTTTAATTTTTCCAGGGGAGATCTTTGGACCAATCTCTAGTGGAAGGGGTGGACACTCCTCTCCATGTTCCCTGTGCACAGAAGTCTACAGCAGAAGATATAGCACGAGCTACTCCGCACTCACTCTTATCACCTTTCTTATAGAGGAGTTTAATTAGTTTTCCTAAAATTAATTGGTACTTACGCCGTTTTTAAGGGTTTTATGCTGCCTTTCGAGTTTCCCATAAATTGGTTTTCAAAATAGAGTTTTAAGATGAGCCAAATCGAGTTAATGGTTATTATTTCCGAATCAGTAAGAAGTGGTAATTCTCTCTCAATTGTCAGGCTTTTTTAATTATATAAAATTACGCTTTTATTCAAAAAATTTTAAGTTTTGAATTTTCTTTATAAATGAACAGTTTTTATACTAGTTGTTTATGCCCTTTTTTAATCATTCAAAGGCTCAACCTAAACTATATTCCAAAGAGGTGTTTTCAAGTGCCCAGTTTTATCCTTCCTTTTCTAGAACATCGACCGTTCGAGGTATGTTCATATTTACCAACAAATCATGTTTACCCACACAATTATATACCTGTGAGTGAGACTTTCAGAAATTGAGTTATAGCTCAAATAGGCATAGGCAGCGCTGAGCAATGAGGACACAGTACTTTTTTTTATTATTATTTTTTTTTAGACCAGGGCACTTCGCATAGAAGTAGTAGTCGTAGAGACTTGGAAAGGAACTCATTCGATTGGAAATTGAAACGACTAGTCCCCTTTTTAATAGTCTAAAGTGATTGAAGAGCAACACTCCCCCCCTACGCCAATCCTTCAGGCAAACCCATCCAATCCAAATTTTTAGACAGCCATTTTGTTCAGCATAGTTGAAAGATCTGTAAATCATGTCCTTGAGGATGACAACCCGCCCCTACCCCACATCCATCATGGCAAGGTTTGCAAGTTATTCCCTGGGGGCAAATAAGGTACTTATAGAAAGGGTGCTCGTATAATCCTTGAAGGGGGCTCATTGGATTGGTAATCAGAAGTTCTAGCACCCTTTATAAGAATCAAAGTTACCGAGAAGCAGCTCTTCCCCCCACACACACACAGCGTGCTTTCCCAAAATGTATCAGACATTTGACAACAAGAAAACATCACTTTTTGTTACATGGCCAGCTGGGATATGTCCTCTTATTTTTCTTCATCGCTATTGAGGCACTGCAGCTCCATAGAGAGCTGTTTAAGGACTCATAATAAATAAATCTTATTTCGTATCGTCTTTTTTTATATGCAAAGACTTGACAAGGCTGTCATTAACTGCCAAATAGTGCACTAAAAGCACAATCTGGGTGACATTTTTGGAATGGAAAGGCTGAGCTGGACGCATGGACATCAGAGAGTTCCAATTATGGGCTCATTTATAAACTAAGTTTTATACTTGATTACTCTTTATTAATTTGAATTTATAAGGCAATCATTAAATGACACATGGCACCCAAAGAGTGCTTTGTGTTGTTTTTCTTTTTTTTTAAATAAAAAATAACAGAAGTGTGTTGTCTAATGAATAAAGTTGGCAGATTAATTTTCCTTCACCTCTGTGGAATCACCTCTGTGGAACTCTGTGGAATCACCTCTGTGGATTTCACCTCTGTGGAATCACCTCTGGGAAAAATCCCCCTTGAAATTTTTCTTGCATTTGAAAGAGCAACAGTATTTCTAATTTAAAGTATCCAAAAAAATACATGAATTATTAACTTATTTGCTGAACATTGTTTGATTAGGAAAATCCAAAAAATGTGGCAGCATTGTGGTAGAAACCTTGCATTAATTATAACTTACCAGGGATTCAAATTGGATTGGGAAAAGTTGATACCTAGAGTTTGAAAATTACCTTCCTCTTTGCATCGTTTAAAAAAAAAAAGAAATCTAGAAAAACTACACAAAAGCTTTTTTTGTGTAAATCAGGTTAAGGGAGGTATGCATTTCCAGAAGGGGAGCAAGCCCCTGAATATTTTATTTCTAAAATTCCTTTCAACAAGCAAAGCTTGGTCTCCTATTACAGCATATTAAAACTGATAACAACAGATAAAGAGCATGGCCTGGTACTGCTTATTTATGAGCATAAGATTTCTAATTTGATCAGATTCATTTTATCCTACTTGCAGTAGACATTTTTTACAGCATGCTGATGCAGAGATAAATGTCACACAAGTAGCACTGGCATTACATGAAATACAACTAATAACAATAATAATTCTCAGCACATTTATGTCAATTCTTTTTTGGAGCTGGTTAAAAGAAATATTTAGAAAAGCAAAATTAGCAAGAAGTCAGTATGGTATTGCACAGAGAGGCTGTTCTACATTTATGGATTAGTATGTGAATCAAAAACGCAAGGTATAGAACATTATCAGCACTCAATAGTTGTTTCAATTACAATTAAGAGATTTTGGAGCTATATTGGAGTTTTGATTCAAATATTGGAACTAAAAAATCAAAACAAGCAAATGATTCCTGAAGCTGACCCCTCCCCCCTAATAACTTTTATGACTAAACTACAACCAATATGACCTATCTAGCTACAGTACAAATATTACTATGAAAAGTATTAAGTCTTATTTTCTTTTTTGATGATTTCTTTTAACGTTTTTCAATATTTTATTTTCTTGCTTTCAACAATTTCTTGTTTTTCAGTGATCCCATTTCTGTCCTATTTACAGATCTAGAGGGTGTATTCATATCCATTTTTAAAAGTTTTAGAACAAGAAAATCCTATATTGAACTGATGGATTTTAGGAAGTAAAAGACCCTGACTTCTCAGGAGAAACAATTGACGTGAGCAAACATGGTGAAAAAGGATGTATTAGAATTTTTTTGCAATTTTTCCATTAAATAGGCTCGCCTATCTACTTGATGATACAGTTTCAAAGGCAGTATATTTGTATAAGTACTAATGTGAGAAATATTAGGAAGTTCAATAGATCCCTGATTTTAGCATTTTATTATATTAAAAATGATACCTACATGGGTCGACCGAAAACGGAACATTAAGCAACCATATTTTCTTTTTAATCTACTATAATTTTTCATATCAAAGCCAGGATTCTTTTTTGGGTAAGAGCTATATTACTACCATTATCCCTCATTTCCTCAAAAATTTTTTGGTAAATCCTTCTAACCATCTCTCTAATCTGTTAATATTTTTCTGTACGGGGTGTAAGGGTCATATTTTGTGCTGTTAGTTTGGCATTTTTGTCTGCTTTTTCATTACCCGCCACCTCCACCTGGGCTGGACATCACAAAAATTGTATCACTATTCCTTTCTCAACAATCTTCAGAATAGAACTATAACACTTATGGACCTCATCATTTGGTTTATTTGGAAAATTCTTTAGGGACTGGAGGGCAGATTTTGAGTCACTGCATATGAGGAACTTAGATTGGTTTTTATCACTTTCACTAGTTTTTCTCAATACCCATTCTAGTGCACTTTCAATTGCTTTTATTTCTGCCTAAAAAACAGTTAATTCTTTACATAGTGACTTTGTTATCACTGTATTAAATTCTGGAACCACTGCTGAACAACCCACTCCTAAACCATTTATTTTTGAACCATCTGTATATATTTTAACATATTATTGATACTTGATATTCAAAACTGAGAAGAATTCATATCTCATTATTGGGGGGTTATTTTCAATTTTTTCCATGTAATCAATCTGACACTCAATCTGAACCCAATCCCAAGGGGGAATTTTTGGTGGTTTTTCATAACGTAGCATTTGGGTAATAGGTACTTCTATACCTTCTTGAGTTAGCAGTTCTTCACATTTTTCAAAAGGATTCAGACGATTCCTTTTTCTATGGTGATTTCTAGTGTGGGTCAGACCAGGTTTAATTATCAATTTCTTAACTGGGTGATTAAAATCTGCTTTCCATAGATGGTTCGTGTACACTATAAGCATTTTTTCCCGTCTTGTGTTGAGTTTCTCCACTCCAGACTCGCCCAGGAGAAAAGAAATCGGGGTACTCTGGTGACCTCCAAATGCTAATCTTAGAGCTGTATTCTGTATTGTATCAAGTTTTCTGAAAGTAGATTATGGGGCTATGCTGTATATCGAACTCCCATAATCAATTTTAGGTCTTATGTATTTGATATAAAATTGTCTTGCTGTGACTATGTTGACACCATGCTTCCCACACGAAAGCATCTTCATCAAATTCAGTTGCTTTGCACAGGATTCTTTTAGATATTTGACGTATTGACTAAATTGAAGTTTATCATCAATATGTATTACAAGGACTTTATGACAATTGGTTAAAAGCAGCTCATCTCCAAATAGAGTAAGTTGGGGAGGTCTAATATTCCTCTTAGATGTGAACAACATAACTTTAGCTTTAGATGGTTCAAAATCAAGATCTATTCCTAGGGACCATAACTCTATTTGGTCTAATGTTTCTTGGACAACTTTTTCTGCTTCTTCCACTGTGTTTTGGATTGTCCAAGTATTAGTATCATCTGAAAAAAGATTCCTCCTTTGCAGTTGTTGTGTTCTAAAGGGATATCAAATTCTCCAACATTATAATAGTCTGATCCAAGAAAACTGCCTTGTGGAACACCTCTTTCCGACCTCAATTTCCACTGATCTTTCTTGTCCTACAGTCACAGCAATTTTCCTATCTGACAAGTAGCTCAGTGTGAATTTCATCAAATTTTCATTAATTTTTGCTTTAGATAAACCTTGTAGTATCTTTCTGTGAACGAAAGTATCAAAATCTCCTTTAACATCCAAGAACACTGCAATCATTACTTTGTCATTATCAAGTGCATCAATGATGCCTCTCTGCACCCTGATCAGGTTATCTACTGTATTTCTCTCTCTGCAAAAACCTGTCTGAATATCCTGCAGCAGGTTAGCTTCGTCTATTGCAAATCTCAGTCTTTCCTTTACTAGCCTTTCGGAGGAGGAAGAAGGCCCCTCAAATGTACACTCAAAAGGGCCCACTGCTTTGTCCACAAGTCCCATGAGTTGCAAACCTTCTCCCAGTAATGTGTTAAATTGCATGGTAATGCAGAACACCATCGCGGGAGGATCCTCGAGAGGAGGACAACTGCGGCAGGGCGTAAGATCCAGATCTATGGACAGCAGCCTCTGTAAAGGGCTGCCTTGACCGTTTTGGGGTATCTATACGACTGGGGACCTTGCAGTAAATTCTATTCCCATTTGAGGAGTGGCGACCCTCGAGGAAATTATAGCCTAGTAAACGACACAGCATTCGCACGGGATTCTGACTAATGGGCAATTTTTCTGGACTTGGTATGTTTTGATGGGCGCCTTTGGGCTGAAAAACCTCTTCCTAGCTAATTTATCTATTATGGGTTGCCTCCCCGTAGTAGCATAATATTTGTAGGCATGAATATATACTGAGTCGGAGGTAATAGGCTTGAGACTGTCTGTGCAGGATTTCAACTCTTGTTGATAGAAGAGCATCGCCAAGTGCTGAAAACCATGTTGTGACCAAGATGGGCCCAGGATTGCACAAAGCCTTCATTTATACTGGGGGTCCTAGGGACTTCTTGCTTTCCGGTTCTAAGCCGGCTTAAGCACTTCGGTGGAGAATTGAGAAGATATGTGATCTCCGTCCTCCTCTAGTATGCAGGGTCTTTGCTAGTCTTAGTATGATAGTGATTTCAAAAATATAGAGAACAGTAAATCTAAAACTCGGAATGTTACGTCGTCAAATAACTACTGTGGTTTTAATGGTTTTAATCACGAATGTAAGTGAGTTGAACTAAACTTCTTAAGAGTTACAGCAACGCATATCACAGAGGTAGGAAGCATGAAATTAGGTGATATAGAATTTGTTTACTCAGGCAGGAAGGATGGGGTGCATAGAGAGGGAGCAGGGCTCATGATGAATAAGGAAGCTGCTAAGTCATATTTAGGCTGGGAAGGTATTATTAATAGAATGCTAATTACTGATTTTATGACTAAAAAGTTCAGGATATCAGTTATAGCAGCATACGCCCCTGTAGAACCGACTGACGGAGATACTAGTGACTCTAGATGAATTTTACTACTAGATGAAGTTTGCTTACAGTTACAGGAGCAAATAGACAGGGTCCCAGGTAGAAATATGATGTTATTACTGGGAGATTTTAACGCCCAGGTTGGTAGAAATAGGGATAGATGGTATCACAGCCTAGGTAAATTTGGTGTAGGAAAAGAAAACAGTAATGGATACAGACTTTTGTAATTTTATTGGTGTAGTAATCTAGTTATATCCAACACGGTGTTTGTTCATAAAATGGCTCATAAGTTAACATGGTATTCACGTGATGGTAAGACAGCAAACTTTATTGATTATGTTGTAGTAAACCAAAGATTGGCAGGATCAATAAAAGACACTTGGGTATATAGGAGTGCTGTTATTGATGTTAAAAGTAAAGATCACCATCTAGTAGTGTCAAGGGTTAATTTAAAGCTGAAATATTGGAAGGGTAGCCACCTCCCGGGAAGTTATGATCTTGGTAGACTCTAGGATGAGAATTTGAGAGAAACTTTCCAGAAACAGTTGAATACTAAACTTGAGAGTTTAAAATTTTATAATGTGGAAGATGGATGGAATGATTTTAGGAAAACAATTTGTGAAGTTGCTGAAGGTGTATTAGGGAAGAAAGCTAGAACTGCAGTTAAGAATATTAGTGAAAAAGCTTTATATTTAATAGAAAGGAGAAGGGACTTGTACAAGAATTGTCTGAGCGATAGATTATATGAAAACAAAAGGAATGTAAAGAAAGTGGAGAAAGCATTAAAATATGAACTAAGGAGGTGTGAAGTGGAGGCTATGGATCAAATTTCCGAGGATCTGGAAGATGCAACTAGACGGCATAATAGTAAAATATTGTACTGGCACGTTAACAAATTGAGAGGGAGTAGTCAATCTGGACGTGGCCCAGTTAAAGATAGGAATGGGGCCACAATTAGCAATAATAGATAGATAGCGAGATAGAGTTGCAGGAAAAAATATAGAGGAAAATGAAAAAGTTTGTGATACCTTGGATGTGAAGGAAGATTTGTTTTGTGAGGAGGAATTAGCAACAGTACTAAAAGTATTAAAGAATAATAAGGCTCCAGGTGCTGATAGGGTAGTAAATGAGTTTCTCATATATGGTGCCTCTGAGGGTACAAATAAGTTACTGAAGATTATGAATATGTTTTTTAAACAAAGGGAAGCACTTAAGAATTTTTGGAAAAGACCAATTTGACCACTGTATGAGAAAGACGATAACAGAGAATGTGATAATTATGAAAAGATTTGTCTGATCTCTGTAGGTAGTAAATTACTTAGTAATATGATACCTTTTAGACTGAGAGATGCTGTAGACAAAGTTTTAAGAGAAGAGCAGTGCGGTTTTAGAAAAGGTAGAGGATGTGTCGACCAAATTTTTACTCTTAGGTTAATAATTGAGAAGTGCCTGATTTTTCAAACACCTTTGGTCCTCAGCTTTATATATTATGCGTAAGCGTTCGATTCTGTTGATAGAAGAGCTTTAGTAAAGGTTTTATCCTTGTATGGTGTACCAGACAAATAAATTAAAGTGATTAGTGCGATGTACGAGAATAACACTGCTGCGGTTAAGGTAGGAAATGAGGTTAGCAGCTGGTTTTGTATTAAATCAGGGGTTAAGCAGGGTTGTGTTTTATCTCCCTTTGTATGGATTATTTTGATGGACTTTGTTTTAAGGAGCACAGGAAAGGCAATGGGAGAGCACGGAATCAAATGGGGAGGAAAAAGTCTCCTGGACTTGCTGATGATTTAAGCATTCTAGATGGAAGTGTGAGCAAAATGAATGAAGTTTTAGAGGTTTTGCAAGTTCAGGGTGCTAGAATTGGTTTGAAAATTTATGTTAGGAAGACTAAGTCACTAAGTCAAGGAATAAGTGAAGATGAAAAGATGACGTTGGGTAATGAAAAGATTGATCAGGTGGGCAGCTTCAATTACCTTGGTAGTATTATTAGTAAAGATGGTGGGAGCAGTGAAGAGGTTAAATATAGAATAGCCAAGGCTCAGGGTGTTTTTTCACAGTTAAAAAAAAGTCTGGAAGAATAGGAAGATAATTCTGCAAACCAAGATTAGAATATTAGAAGTTACAGTGATGACAGTGGTCAAATATGGCTCTGAAGCATGGACGCTCCAAAAAGCGGATGAAGATTTTTTAGATGTTTTCCAGAGAAATTGCTTAAGGATTGTTTTGGGTACCCGGCTGACTGACCGTATTTCAAACAATAGGCTATACGAAAAATGTGGTTTAATACTGCTCTCTAGAGCTATAATGAAAGAAAGGTTGAGGTGGCTAGGGCACGTTGTGCGGATGAAGGATGACAGATTGCCGAAGATTGTCCTTTTCGGCCAACCATCTAGGACTAAACGGAAAGAAGGTCGTCCCCATCTGGGGTGGAAGGACATCATAAAGAAAGATTTAAAGGAAATGGGAACTTTGTGGGCGGGTGTAAAAAGGGAGGATTTGAATAGATTGGGGAGGAGGAGGAGCGTGCGCAGCTGTGTTGGCCTCAGGCGGCTTGGTGCTGCGGTGAGTTGTTAGTAGTAGTAGTAGTATATATCTTACCTCCAACTGGGAGCAGAGTTATAAAACGATGATTTTCTACTTTGTATGGTTTATTTGGTTTTGGGATCATGATAGATGTGCCATTCTTCCAAATTGTAGGGAAATTGCCCTCCTTCCACAATTTGTTGATGAGCTGTAGCAGAATACCCTTCCATTTATCGGTCAATCTTTTAAAGAAAACAGGGTAAATGTTGTCACTGCCAGATGAAGTCTCTGGTAGTGTCTTTAGAACAAGTTCAAATTCAGCTTTTGAGAAAGGTTTGTTGTAATTTGATACTAATTGTTGCATAGAAAGTCTTCTTGCTTTAGTGAAAAATGTTGAATGTGGGCTGGCTCCTTCAAATGGATCTTTCTTACCTATTGTCTGGTGGAGATGACTTGCTCCTGCCTCAGATTTTGTTTTGTCATCAGCAATCACTTGTCCTTGGTAGGTTGTTTGCTCCTGTGGATGGTGGTACGATTCTCTCCTATTCATCTTTCTTATGAAGGTATACACTTTTCCAAATGGATCCCTGAAGCTGAGATTTGCAACAAATTGCTTCCAAGATCCCGCTTTAGCTTCATTTATTGTTTTTCTAAATTCTGCCTGGGCTAATATTTTTTTTTTTTTAATTTTCAATTGTCAGAATCTTGTTGTAAAATGTACTTAAGCTACACTGTTCATTCCACCATACTGGTTCATTCCTAGTCTTGTTGCCCAATGTCTTAATGGGGATAGTCTTCTTAGCCACTTGCATCAGCAGATCCTGTAATCTTTCAATTTTCTTCTCTGTAGTTGTAACTGTTGTCAGTTCTTCTTCAAGACTTATTCTTGTAAGTTCTTCCTGGAAGTAATCCCAGTTAACTTTCTTCAATTTGAAGGTAGGGCGTGTTGGTGGGGTTTGACTTCTTAGTGTAGAGTCTTTATAGTCAATTATCACTGGCTCATGATCAGTGGTTAAGGTTGGTTCAGGAGTTAAACTTATATTTAGTTGATTGATTATTGCTACTACAGAGAATGTCAGGTCAGTAGTAAAGTATACTCCTGTAATTGGGTTTCTTTTAGTTTGAAGTCCAAGTGGGGTCACTAGGCCAATGTCATCATTCTTATCCAGAGCACTTAGGATACCTATACCACTACAATTATGAGATCCACATAAACACCAGGCATCTGAATGGGCGTTAAACTCACCAGTAATAATAAAAGGCTCTTTGGCTTTAATCACTTTTTTCACTTTAGTTTCTTGTAAGACTCACGTTATAGCAAGTTTAAATTTCTGCCAATTTTTCTGTTCTAGTTGAAAACGCCTAGCGAAGTTTCTGAGTTCACCTTCTGGAATATAAAACGCAAAAAGCGAATAGACTTGTTATTTGTTAACTAACTTTTTTTTAAATCATATGCATCTTAACTTGGTTTGTCATGTATCAAAATTCACTGATTTTTCTTGACTTTTTGTACTGTTGATTTGTATGTACATTTTGAGTTTTTTTTTTTTTCTTATCTACGGTTGTCAGCTCAATCTGTTTTATCCTCATTATTCAAGCAAAAATTGCAATTAATTTTTTTCAACTGACTAAAAACATGCACCTGATAGTAAATAAAATATTTGTTTTATTTTAAAATTGAAATTTTTTCAATATTAAATCAAATATATTAAAATAAAAAATTAAACAGCTGCGTTTTTGATCACCATTCAGTGAAGCAGTCGAACTGACAACAATGGACGTTCAACAGCATCATTGAAAACCTTGAATTTTGAGCAGCAATAAACTATTATTTTGTTGTTGTTTTTACAAAATTCCGTAATATTAGCTGCCTTTTTTTTTATCACCGTTCAGTGAAGCGGTTGAACTGACAACGTTAGACGTTCAATTGCTAATTTAGTTTTTATTAGACTGTGGAAGTTTATGAGGCCATTCGACGTTTTTCGGTAAAAACGGAGATTGAGTATGAAAGGCTAAATTAGCGTGGTTTTTTTTTAATTACACTCAACAACTGAAATTTCTCGAAGATGACAGTTAAAGAAACTGAGCAGATAATTATTTGTGAAGCTCAGCAGTTTCAAGCTAGCTTCTCTTCCTCAGAATCAAGTGCTAAAGATGAGAGTCAAGGAATTCATTTGCTAAATTCCATGCTAGAAGCTGACTTGAGTGATTAGAAAGATGCCTTGATTAGAACTTTAGCCTTTCAGAAAAGTTGCTTTGCTTTTTTTTGCATCAAAAAAGTTTTACTTTTATAACACCAGGTTTGTCCAAGTGCAATGCCCTTTGGAGCTAAAAGGAGTTCAGATAGATATTTCATAAGACCTTCCCAGGGCAATAATTTGGTCTCCAATTGCGCTATTTCACAAAAATGTAGATGGGGTGGGGCAAATGTATTTTTTCAAAATTTATGGGGGTACAATGGTTGTTAATCACAGGAAATACCAAAAAAAGAAATTATTCCTAAAAAATGTCCCCCAAGAGTATTTTTCACAGTTCAAGCAAGAAGGGTTGTCCCCCTTCAATTGAAGCCAATGTTGGCTCTAGATCTAAACCTGAAATTTTATCCAACTCAGAAACTACTTCCTGAGATAATAAAAAAGCCATCATCTACAAGTCAAACCAGACTAGTCTAAATTCATAACTTAATACTTCAGCTGAAGGTCAAGAGTAATATTCCAACAAGTAATTAAATCAAATTTAATTTATTTTAGCGTATAAATTAAAGCCCTAAAACTGATGAGGGAATGTATAATAACGTAAATCTAATATAATGCATGCACATTTAACTGATTGCAAATTTTTACCTTTGCATACGTAACCTATTACTACACTCATTATGCAATTTTCTACTTTCCTGTTTAGAATAGAATAGAATATGATTTATTGGCTAAAATAGCACAAAAGCTAGCATAAGCACGTCAGAATTACCATAACAAAACAAATGTTATGGGATAAACATAAAACAAAAAATTGAATCAATAATAAAATGGATGTTAGGGGATAAACATAAAAAAAAACTTATATCAATTGACTTAAGTTCTAAAATGACTTAAGTGACTAAAATGACTTAAGTTCCTGAAAAGTGAAGATACTTTTCAGGAACTTAAGTCATTTTATACAGCAGATTAAATTTAAAATCATAGGTTAGTCAACCAGTTACCTTAACTCTTCCTACAAATCAAATAATTTGGATTAATTAAAGGATGTTCGATGGATGGACATTGACGATTTAGAGATATCATTGGTTAATGTTCTAGATACTGGTTGATGTCAATCAGTACATCAATTAGATCTACTGATATACTACCAGTGGATTTATGATCTATTGATCTTCTACTGATCAGTAGATGAAAATATGTAAGAAAATCGATTGAAGAATATAAGAAGGATAACTGAAAAACAATTTTTGAAGGTTTCGAAGAAATTTTGAAGGAATAGATTGTTTGGCCTTGAAATGTGCCAAGTTTAAAGCCAAAATAGGAGATTTGACAGACAAATATTAGCACCAAAGAAATGACTAAATGGCTTTATAAATTTAGATTTTGCATTTTAAATGATATTATGCTCATAATGAAATTACCAAAACTATAAGCGTTTCTATTTCTCTTATATCCGGTTCCTGCCTTTATTGTTGGATACAACTTCAATCAGACAAACAAACAGTATCGATCCGATGCGCTTGAACTGATACAAATAGTGAACATTCCCACCCATCAAAGTGGCAGTACTTTAAACCTGATATTTACCAATGTCAGTGAACTTTACCGTGTCTCAATTGGCCCATTACAAACCGCCAATCATTTTGTAATCCTGTTACTAACAAAGAACAACATGCTGAAACCGAAAAGAAGCAAAGTGACCGTTCGTCTACTGAACTGGGACTCTATATGTGGCTTTGGTCAGTGGATTGCTATTTACTCATTCGAAGAAATAAGCTCAATTGCTGACTTGACCTTAAGATTGGAACGCTCAACTCTCTGCTGTTCGAAAAGTTAATGAATTTTTCCCGACTAAAGTAGTGCCAGTTTTTGAATCTGATAAGCCGTGGATCACGAAAAACCTGAAGCGATTGATCAAACTTAGATGCCGACTACATAGTTCAGGGTGTATTTCAGCTGCAAAAAAGTTGCGGAACCGCATTGTCACTGTCAGAAGATATGGTAAAGAGAACCATGTTATTGAGAAAATTACCCACTGCTTGATGGTGGTTTGCGTAAGTGGCATAAAGCAGTCAAAAAGATGACCGAGAATTCTGTTAGTAGTGAGCTACGGATGCTGAAAACAGATGGGAATTTGATATCAGCACAAGAAGTCAATTCTTTCTTCGCCGAAATCTGTACCACGTATCCATTGTTGAATGAAGTTAAGTTGAATACTTTGATAGAAGAATACGAATGCGGTAAAATCAAGCAAGTTTCTTAGTACGAAGTTTACAGGGGGGATACGGTTACTGCAAAATAACTATGCTTCCTATCTTGGCGAGTTGCCAGTAAAACCTCTATCTGAACACGCCATTTTTCTTCCGAAACTTTCAACGTCGGTCATTAATCAGGGCTTCAATAATCAGTTATTTCCCCAGTCCTGTAAACAAGCTTATGTACGTGTCGTTCCAAAGCTCATGCATGCCGAAAGCTGTGATCAGTTAAAACCTATTTCAATCATGCCAAACCTTACACAGTCACTGAGTCCTTTATTTACCGTGAACTTAGGTCGCAAGTCGCAGATTCCCTTGACTCCTACCTTGACTCGGTTGTTTATAAGATTGTAGTACCAGAGTATATTCAGTTAGGCTTTATCACCTAATCGTAAAATGGCTCGAATCGGGAGACGCTTTTGTTGATTTGCTACTTGTTTATTACAGGAAAGGATTTGATTTGATCATGCACCTCGTGGCTGCTATGAATCTTAAAAGAATGGGCGCACTTAAAAATATCTAAATGCTTGTTATTGATTTCCTACGTTCCCGGTACCAGCATGTCTACGCCCTCTTTCCCAGTGATCTCGACTGGGAAGAGATTGTATGTGGAGCCCCTCAAGGCACCAAATTGGCCGCTCTACGTTTCCTTGTGGTAATTAATTATGTTATGGACAACATGGATGACCGATTCAAATACGTTGACGATCTGCGCTTCTTAAGTTCACAGTAGATACAACCCTAGCTATGCCCCCGTTCAGCCCTGATCTTCTAATAGAATTCAAAGAAGAATAAAGTACAAATACTTTCCAGATCAACGACAGCAAAACCAAAATCGTAAAATTTAATTCGCTGAAACAAAATCTTGTTTGCCCAACTCAGTGGTCTCGGCTTGTATAGTCAGCTATAGTCCTGGGAGTTAATTTCAGTGCCAATTGCTCATTTAGTGCTCATGTTCAGGGGCTAGTCCAGAAAGGCAACAGTGCACTACGCTCTTTGATTTAAATGCGCCGCTTGGGTTTCCCAGTAAATCAGCTGAAAACGGCATATCTGACATACATACGTCCCATATTAGAATACGCAAGTCCGATTGGGGTAACTCAGATTCATAGTATTGAATGTCTAAGTGATGATGGGGAAGGAGTCCAAAAAGGGCAGTTAAAATCATCCTTGGAGAAAAATGTGTCGATTGTAAGTCTGCTCTTGAGTCTTTAAGGATTGAAACTCTTAGAGATCGCAGGTTTCAGTTGATAATTGCCAGTGCCTTGCAGAATGAATCGATTTAGCAATTCATTTGTGCCATTTTTTACCAGTGCCTATAACAAAATGCCTTAGGATTATGTTTGTAAATAACAGCAACATTTAGTTTGTGATTTTTATCTATGACTGTGAAAGCTGTATTTAAATAAATGATTTCTGATTTCTAAGTTCCAATAAAAAATATGTTATAAATTTTCTTAAATTCATAACATATTTTGGCCATATCAAGGTGGGCCAAATATAATGATAGATAATAATAATAATAATAATAATAATAATAATAAAAAATTCACATAGAAGTCCAAAGGACAATATAAAAACCAAAGGTAAAAATAAACTCTGAAACCAAAATAAGGATGAAATTATTTTAGTTTCATTGTTTATTTTGAGGTTGGTTTTCATATTGTCCTTTGGACTTTTATCTGTATTTTTTTTTTTATTATTCTGCACTGGGGGTGGTTAAGTGGTGGTCTCAACTAAATTATTTGCATAATTTTTTCTTCTGTTTAAACCAACTGTCGTTGTTTCTCTCTTTTTTTAGTTTTTTTTTTGTTTTGTCATCATTAGCCAGTGAGGTCTCAGAAGTTGTTTAAAGTATATTTTCTTAAAATGTGACGTTTTGTCAAGAAATTGATGCTAATAAAATTAAATATTAACATAGGAAGCTAAAAGAAAGAATTTATCCTAAGAAAGCCCCATTTGGAGAACTTGTCCAGGTCGCTCTGCCTAATGTGGGGAGGGATTTATTATTCATAGGAATTTATATATGTATATATTCATATATTCAATTTATATTCATAGGAATTTATTTTTGCTTCATATGTTTATTTATTTCATATAATATATTTACTCTATTTATGGAAGATGTGGCCAGTCAAAAAAGGCTTTGGGGCAAATTGCCATCTAATGAATTTGTAAATTCAAAGCAAGTAAATATTAACAAGTAGTAGTTTGATTAACAAAAATAATCACAGATTCTAATTTCGCAATTTATTAAAGGCTCATAAATTAATGATTGTTCTGTTTTAATTTACTAGTTTAATTATCTTAGTTTTTTGTCAATAGATTGGATGGAATAATAGTACACTGCAATAATGAGCATCAGCGTAGGTTGACTATTTTGAAATTAGTTTTCTATAGATGGCGTAAAAATTCCTACTCCATGCAAAATCTTTCATTTAAAATGAAAAAAATTTTCCTCAAATTGAATTCCTAAGTGAATTTCCCCAATGTCTTGACCTATCTAAATGGTTTTCTGACCAAAAAGGGAGAATAGTTGTTTTCAGTGGAACATCATAGTAATATATAGAAAAGAAATTACCGTATATCAGATATATAAACATCATATTTGACATATCAGAAAAACATTGCAGCAAATTTATTGAACTAAAAATGATGAGAAATTATATATACATTTATAAATATATATATATATATATATATATATATATATATATATATATATATATATATATATATATATATATATATATATATATATATATATATATATATATATATATATATATATATATATATATATATATATATATATATATATATATATATATATATATATATATATATATATATATGCTAAAGTTTTTTATTGTTTTAAAAAATAAAGTTGTGAGACAAAGTCAAACTTTAGCGTAAAGAGCGAGGCGTTGAGGAGGGGACAGTCCCTTTCATATACGGAATAATTTCTGTTCGTTTTAAGTTTTAATGGCGCTCCTTACTTTCAGTTTAAAAAACTTGTTTTTTTATTTAATTTTTGAACGTTTTTGAATAAATGCAGTTTTTGATCTTGGCTCACCGTACATGAATAATTAAAACAAAATTTTCACACTAATTTCCTTTTATTTAGTTAAATGGCTTTCTCGAAACTTGTTTAATTTTAGTTACGAACGTTTTTATTAGGAATAAATATACGTAACTTACAAATTTACTTACGTAACGAACTACTATATTCATATATTTTTAATACGTTTATTAGGGGGTTCACCCCCTAGTCAATACCTTGCTCTTTAAGCGAAAGTTCGAATTTTTTTCCAATTCTTCAAAAATGACCGCTTAATCACAAAGGCCGTAAATTAGAATAAATAGCTCTTATGAAAGTACTAGAAAATCTTTGGCTTAAAGAGCGAGGGATTGACTACGGGGTGAACCCAATCATATATGTAATATTCTCTGTTCGTTTAAAGTTTCGATGTTGCTGCAGTTGCAGTTGAAATACTTGTTTTTTTATATTAAATTTCTGATCTTTTTTTAAATAATACTGGGAAGTCTGGCGTCCCCTTCATAGCAATGTCCCTTCCCCCATGAAAACTTCCTTCATGGAAAAATCCTCCCACATCACCCCCAACCCCCCCCCACTACCAGGAAAAATCTCCCCTGAAAACGTCTGTATACTTACAAATAACCGATACTATATGTTAACATTGGGTAAAGTTCATAACTTTCAGCCCTCCCCCCGGAAACTTCGGGGGATTAAGTCATCCTAAAAGACATAATTATAATATTTTCGAACATGCTGAACAAAATGGCTATCTCAAAATTTTGATCAGGTGACTTTGGGAAAAAAATGAGTGTGGGAGGGGGCCTAGTTGCCCTCCATTTTTTTTTCACTTAAAAAAGGCACTAGAACTTTTAATTTCCATTCCAATGAGCCCTCCCACGATATTATAGGACAACTGGGTCGATACGATCACCCTTGGGGAAAAAACCCAAAACAACAAACAAATAAACACGCACCCGTGATCTTTCTTCTGGCAAAAAATGCAAAATTCCACATTTTTGTATATGGGAGCTTGAAACCTCTACAGTAGGGTTCTCTGTTACGCGGACTATGATGGTGTGATTTTCGTTAAGGTTCTATAACTTTTAGGTGGTCTTTTCCCCTTTTTTCGAAAATCAGCCAAATTTTCTCAGGCGCTTAACTTTTGATGGGTAGGATTAAACTTGATGAAACTTAGATATTTGAAATCAGTATTAAAATATAATTCTTTTGATGTATCTATTTGTATCAAAATACCGTTTTCTAGAGTTTCGGTTACCATTGAGCCGGGTCGCTCCTTACTGACAGTTCGTTACCACGAACTGTTTGAAAAATAAAACTTTTAGCAACAACCAACGTTATCTTGTTTTATCAACATTCAAGAAGATGTTGCAGCATACCCGTAGTATTGCACTAGAATTCTGTTTAGCTCTTTTGAAGGATTGTAGATTCTTCTATAATATGTTCATTAGCATTTCCTTCTTTTATATTTTCAGAATCAGAATCAGAATCATTTTAATGAAAACAGCTGTCATAGACACATTAAAAAAAATGCACTAAAAGGCGCTGTTTTTTACGTGAAAACATTTTTACATGAAAACACTTCTCTAAATTTTATTAAAAGCACTTGTAAAAACAGGAACAAAGGAGTTACTAAGTCTGTTTGTGCGGCACGAGGCGGGCATAAGTTTGCTTTTGCTTCTGGTATTTGCGCGGACAGGCATTTTAGGTGGTAATATTGTCCTATGTACAGGACTAGACAATAAAAACTGGCCAAAACGAATCATCAGCTGAAAACGGCGATCGCGAAGGCTTGGAATTTCAAGTGACTTCAGAGCGGAGCTGTAATCTACATATTTGTCGCAAAGAATGATCTTTACTGCTCGTTTCTGGATCCCCTCCAAATCATCACTTAAATAATCTATGTGATGAACTTGTGTGGGCCCCAAACGGGACACGCATATTCAAGGATGGGTCGAATAAAAGTGAGGTACGCTGTTTTCAGCTGATACACTGGAAAACCTAGGCGGCGCATCACCACCAGTGTCCGCATAGCATAATGTCCCTTCTTAACCAGCTCTTGTACATGAATAGAGAACGAACAGTCCACACTAAAGGTGACGCCCAAAATAGTCGCACACGAAGCAGAAGGGAACAAAGTCGCGGGGTAGGTAAAATCGCGTTTAAGTGGGTTGAACCTCAAAACCTTTGATTTATTCTCATTAATTTAAAGACTGTTCGCAGTACACTGTGATTTAAACTGATCGAAAAAATTTGGGTCGAACTGGGCTACAGCTTGCGAATCCTGTACGTGGTATTTAAGAAGCGCAGACAAATCATCGACGAATTTAAAACGATCGTCAAAGTCAGAAAGTACATAGTTGATAACAGCCTGGAAAAGAAGAGCTGCTAATTTGGTACCTTGTGGGGCGCCACATGTAATTTCCACCCAGTCCGATTCAATATCTCCGGGAAAAAGGGTGTACACTTTTTGATACCTGTGACGTGAGAAATCAACTACCAATCGGAGGATGTATTTACGGGCACCCATTGACTTGAGATTCTGGGCGAAACGAGGGCGCTCAATCAAATCAAATGCCTTTCGGTCGTCTACCAGAAGTAAATCTACAAACTAGCTTCCAAACTCCAACCATTCATCTACTAGGTGATAAAGCCGTACTAAATAAACAGACGTGCTGCATCCCTTCAAGCAACCATACTGGAAGGGGTCAAGTGACGGTGAAATGTCCGTGAGAAGTTCACGATATATGAAAGATTCTGCAACTTTAGCAAGGTTTGGTGTGATCAAAATAGGTCTTAACTGATCACATGTCTTAGGTCCTTTAACTTTGGGTATTACACGAACATAGGCTCGCTTCCAAGCATCGGGAAAGGTTTGTTCACTGAAGCACTGATTGATGATCGATGCCAATGGTTTGGCTAAAAACAAGGCATATTCGCGAATAAGTTTGACCGGCAACTCACCAGGGTAGGAAGATCAATTCGGTTTTAGTTTTTGAAGTTCTTTAAAAACAGCAAATTCGGTAAACTGTTTTATTTCGTCAGTTTCACAATCGACTAAGAGATCAACCAGTTCGGCCTCTGTAATTGAGGGGTAGGTGGTACAAATGCCAGCAAAGAACTCGTTTAAGTCTGATGCGCTCATTTGAGATCCGTCAGGCTTGGGTATTCTTAGCTCACTGTTAACTGACTTGCCAGTCATTTGTTTCACTGTGGAATGCCACTTCCGACTGCTACTTTGGAGAAGGGGTACTACCTTTTTCCGAACATAATTTCTTCGCTTCAAACGATTGACGGCCACGACTCGAATTTCTAAGTTTTGCCACCACGGCTATTTGTCCGGAACTGTGCAGCTTGCACCTCATCTTGATCATTTGTTTGAGATCGCTTGTGATCCGTGGCTTATCGGACTCACTTACCGCTTCAACTTTAGTGGGAAAAAACTTGTGGAACATCTCTAACAGAAGAGAGTTAAACTGCTGAACTTTGCTATTCAGGTTTACTATAGAACACAGGTCGTCGAAGCTGTAAGTCCCGATCCACCGACCGAAATCGCAGATTGATTGAGAGTTAAGCGGACGAATAGTCACTTTGGTTCTCTTTGGCTTCGGTTGGTTATTTTTGCCTTGCCAGAGAATTACATAATGATCTGAACTCTGAAGAGGACCTAACGACCGAGGGGAGTAATAATTGTCACTCATGTTTGTAAAAATTAGGTCTAGAGTACTGCCACTCTGGTGCGTAGCAATGGTAACTACCTGCTTCAGATCAAGGACACTGGATACCCATTTTCTGTTCGTCTGGTTAAAATCACCAGCTATTATGAAGCCAGGATAGGCATGGGCACGACGAAGTTTATCGATGTAGGTCTGTAAGTAGCTGATAAGCTCTTTCCTATTTTTTGCACTCTCTGGGTAATACACAGATGCAATTATCAAACATGAGAACTTTTTTGATAGTTTGGATGGCTTGCACTCTACCCAGACAACTTCGTGACACGAATCGGTTGGTATATTTAACAGCTTAGATGAAATGTCATTACGAATATAGATACCAACGCCACCACCTTTTCTACTCAAGCCTCTATCACGGCAAGTGTTGAAATAGCTAGTGTAGCCTTTTATTCGACCCATTTCATCAGTGATATCCCAGCATTCGGTGATTGCGGCAATAGGAACACTCACTTCTCTCGGTAGTATCTCCATCTCGTCAACTTTATTTGTTAAGGATCGGGCATTACACAGAATGAAATTCGGAAGCTTTGCCTGAGCTGATAACTGTTCAGGACGTAATAGCGGGGGAAGTTCATCAGAGGAACACGGTAAGATCGGCTGCAGCTGTGATGGAGAAAGAGTGGGAGGAATTTCATACCTTTGCAAACATCTTATTTTCACAAGAGTCCTTGGTTCACATACAGCCGTCATCTGGTCAGAAAGACGTTCCTCAGAAACATGAACGGGTATGGCCGTCTGTCTGTTTCGCCGCCCGCCTCTCTTTCCACACCGTCTACGCTTTTTTTTAAGCACCAAAAGCAGGGAGTCCTCTGGTGGCCGTTTGAGTAATCCAAAAAGCCACAGACTGACAAATGTAAATGGCGTTGTAGTCAGTTGAAATGAATTAAGTCTTCTTAAACATTCTTTTTGATAGGTAAAAGTCATTATGATTGCACTTAGTAAAGCTAGGGAGGCCAATTCTTTGAAAAAATGCACCATCAAAAACAGTTGAGAACTCCACACAAACAAGCTAAACTAGAGTTTAGCAGTACCATCTATATGAATCAAAATTAGATGTCGCTGTAGTCAGTTGAAATGAATTAAGTCTTCTTAAACATTCTTTTTGATAGGTAAAAATCATTAAGATTGCACTTAGCAAAGCTAGGGAGGCCAATTCCTTGAAAAAATGCACCATCAAAAACAGTTGAGAACTCCACACAAACAAGCTAAACTAGAGTGGCGCAAAAGCAGCTGTAATAGCGCTAGCAGCACCATCTGCTTCCATTTTGCTTCAACCTTCTCAAATAAGCCTAGAGATACCCACATACCAGGTTCTTTTTCAGGTTTTCCAGGTTTAATGGCTGTTCCGCCAACCTGGGGCTACAACCAGTCCATCAGCATAAAAGTATTTTGTGTAAAAATGGTATGTCGTTTAAAATAGAAAATTAATCAAATTAAAAGGATATGTTGTTTTTCAGAGGATAGAACATGAAGTTTTACAAATTACAACGAGCTTAAGCCAATTCCTCTAAGTTATCAAACTTAAAACCAACAGAGACAACATTGAAGGATGACCTTATCGAGCTAAAATTTTCAATGAAAAAAATTGTAATAATTGCTGCTCCCTCGTAGAATTCCTTGCCAGTCTGAGTTTGCACGAGTTTCTTTGGTAAAAAGTAACACAGGCGTTCCACAAGGCGGCATCACAGTCAACCTCTGACATGTTTCATTGCCGGCTTATAACCAGGCCCCACTCATTGGAGTTCAAACCTTTTCTACTATTTGATAAAGCTCATTGTTGAGCCTATCGCTCCATACTTCAAACTACCATAACCAACGAGGAGTTTGAAATAAAGAAAACTAGGAATACAAAAACTAGGAAACAAGGCTTAATAATTTTAAGCTAGGAATAAATCTCGCTCCTCGTTAATTTGACTAATCTAGATTGTTTATAAAATTCCCTTATTTTTATTCCAAGCAAAAACATTAGAATATGTAATAGACAAATACAAAGAAAGAAGATAAGGGTATTTTATAATTTGGACGTTGAAAAATAAGTATTTTGCTTGCAAAATAAGTACAGCAGAGACTGCTGATTAACTGAACATGCAAGAATTGACACTAAGCCTCATAGATTAAAATAAAAATTTTTAAACCTGTGTGAATTGCAAATTAATTGCTAATTGACCAGTTCAACCTCGTTTGCAGATTCATCTCTACTGTTTCTTTTTAGTTCCAACACCATACCAGCGTGAGTGGAGGGGGGGGGGGTCCAAATCTTGATCAACAGACCCCCTGGAAAGTTGAAAAACAATGGTATTAACGATTGCTCGTAACAATCCCGTCCCCACCTACGTAGGAAAAAAGTTACCTATGAAACGATTGCACATACAAAGGAAGTACAAAGGATATCAAAAATATGATTCTATTCTGCGATATATGACAGTTTTATTCCGATAGCGGCAAATAAATTTTGCCACTATAGCAGTATCCTTTACTTGAAATTTATTTCTCAATTGCCTTTTATAGCCCAAATTCCATTGAAGACGCTGAAATTATGTATCCCCGATTAAGGTCCAGTTGGGATCAAAGGCTTTCTGGATTGAAATATTTCAAAATTTAGTTTGCCTTTCACTCAAAAGGTCTAGAAAATGAACTAGTATTCTAGAAATGCTGAGTGTATATTGAAACAAAAGAAAAGGCAAGCAATATTGAAATTGAAAGCAATATTGAAAGAAAAGCAATATTAATAAGATAAGGGCAGATTTACGATGCTCACAAATGAAAAATCTGATTGACATTGATTGACATTAGATTGAGATTAGACTGACTCAAAAAGAAGTGGCCGTTTATTGTAATGGAAAGTAAATAAAAAGGGCCCCCTTTCAAAAGATAATGAATCTTCTTTTCTTTTTCTTAAAGTATGTCTGTAAAAGAACTCATACTGTTTCAAAATATATGTAGTTCATTAGTTTTATATTTACCCGTCAAAAGCTGTAAGTATAAGATTATTTATATGATTATATATATTATAAGGGGGGAAGGGGCACCTCCAAAAAGGAATAAAACTCGATGAAAATTGCAATATCAGATCAAAAATGTCTGAGAACTATAGGGCAGTTCTTTGTTTATTCAATTAAGTGCTTTGTTTAGAAGCTGTAGAACAGCGTTATTTTAGGGTGTTTGTGCATTTTTATGTTTAGATCTCCAACGAAGCTCAAGAAGGGAATTTGTGTACATCCACATTAGAAATCAAACCATTGCAGAAAAGGAAAGGCCTTCCAAAAGTACATCTATATGTAGTATTTCTGAAAAACTAGGGCATGTATCTGGGAAACCAGGGGTGGATCCTGGGTGGAACCGCTGTCTCCCCTCCCCCAAGAATTTTCTCGCGTCCTCATTTGTTTTCTCTCTTTTTTTTATCTTTTTTTAATAAACTTGTCAATTTGGTCAATAATTGGCGCTCTTGTCACGTTACCCCCCTCCAAGATTCTGCTCTAGGTCCGCCTTTATGGGAAACCAAACTATTGAATATACACGTTAATAGGGTAATACATAAATGTCACATTACAGTTTCACCTTGAGTGGCTAAGTTTCCAGATTTCCAACCGAGTTTTCCAGAAGATGTAGATGCGTACTTAAACATATTTTATTATCCATGGTATATAAAATACATCATGCAATTTTTAGATGCAGTTAGCCTAGGATTTATTGAAATTCCTCTCATGATATTTTCCAATTTTTTTTGGGAAAAAATATTATGGCTGCTTACTTGAACAAGCAAGTAATTATTCTGATTAGCTTGACTCGAAACGCCAGAATTTGAGACCTCAAGCCAGCAGTCTTGAAACTGTAGAATTTTTAAATTACGTGATTTTTTTTTGTAAACTTTAGTTACTCATGGATAAACTAGCCAAAATAATTGTTGGTTAGGAAAAATTGTCAGAGATTTTGAATAAAAAATATTAACAAAGAATTAAAAAATATATCAATTTGGCCACAGAAATGGCCACACATCCCTCACTCAAGCAATGCTCAGATTGGTCACCTATCCTCTACCTGGAAAATACGTGGCCCTTCAGCCTTTGCACACATGTCACTTTGTTATGCATGTAAATGTACACATGTACATGTCACACAGCATTATATTTGAATTTTAACCTTGTTTATGACCTTTTTTCAACTCTGTGGTGTTGCAGGGCCGGAAAAAGGGTAATTTGAATGATTGGGCCCAATCGAGCCCCGTGTTTGAAAGGGCCCCGTGTCGTCATCAAAATGAACAGTTGATTTTCGAAATTATGAAGTGTTCTTCACAATTCCAGCAAGCGTTGTAGAGAAATAATTTTCGAGTCTAAAACCAATAAAAAATAGGTGGTATCAACAATAAATCAGGATAGACTAACTTGTTTAGCAATCATGTTGACTAAAAGTGAAGACACAAGAAAAATAGATTTTAAAACCGTTCTAGAAGCATTTGCAGAACAGAAATATTCGAATTCATGTGTCCATGGTTGGTGATGTAAGTTTCAAAAGGCATTTTCAGCAGTTTCACAATATCTAGGGGACACGAACGTAAATTAATGTTAGCACAAAATGAGTACAAAAAAGAACAGAAGAGGGCAAAACCGTGAGCTCAAAATGAACAAACTGGAACATCAAATGAGAAAAGATAAAGAGAACGACCTGAAGAATGCAAATGAACGACGGGTGATAACGGACCACCATCAAAAGTGACAAGACCAATCCAAACAACTAAGGCAAAAGGCACTGAAAAATGCTTGAAGCGATGATAAACGAAAATAAAGATCAAAGAACTATGTAGTTTAAATATTGGTGAAACCGAAAATCAGAACAAGTCAAAATGAAATTGAAGAATATTGAAATATACAATTAAAAGATAAGTGGCAGCGAGAATCACAACAACTCAAAAACGAAAGTGAAGAACAAAAAAAAATATGCGATTACAAGACATATGACAATGAGGATC
The DNA here is from genome assembly GCF_049724085.1 of Artemia sp. Qi Xiang Cuo. Lineage (NCBI taxonomy): Eukaryota > Metazoa > Arthropoda > Branchiopoda > Anostraca > Artemiidae > Artemia > Artemia sp. Qi Xiang Cuo. The sequence continues at coordinate 5,634,996 of NC_142799.1, forward strand.
AAAACAAATAAAAATGAAAATGAAGAAAAGAGAAATGTGTGCTTAGAAGATATACGACCGCGAGAACAAAGAAGTATGCAGTTAGTAGATAATGAGCAACGATAATTACAAGAAACAGCAGGAATCAAAACGTGCCAAAGATGAAAGTGAAGAACAAAGAATTATAGGGTTAGAAGACACGCTACGAGAGTTTCAAGAGTATCAAAAATGGCAGTGAAGAACAAAGAACTGTGCTGTTAAGGACAGCAAGAATAAGAACGAGTCAAAAATGAAAATGCAGAAGAAAACAGGTACTTGTGTACATAATGGTACATATTCGAGAACAAACTGGTTTTATCTGTCTTTATTAAGGGACAATTAGCTTACGCTCAGTGGAAAACAAGTGACGGGTGAAAGAATATATTGGACGTACGTAATTCGGGCTATATATTTGCACACATCCAGGTGGTGAGGATGGGGGTTAAGTATTTGGACAGTGTGAAGCTATAAAACAATTCTTACTTCATAATATGCAGAATAGTTGTAGTTCATACTTTTTTTCATGCAGAACCGCTATATTCCAACCCCCCCCCTCCTGTGTACAAATAGAGCCTAAATTTATTTCTAAAGTATTATATTTTTACTATATTTTGGTATATATAATTAGAATTGACCTAACTTTACTTTTCGGAATAACATTAAAACTTAAAACGAACATAAATTATTACGTATATCTTTTAAAGATCTTTTTTTTTTCATTCATTTCAGTGATTAAAAATAAATAATTTTTTTTTAACTGAAAGTAAGGAGCGACATCAAAACTTAAAACGAACAGAAATTATCCAGTATATGAAAGGGGCTGTCCCCTCCTCAACGCCTCGCTCTTTACGCTAAAGTTTTTTATTGTTTTAAGAAACAAAGTCAAACTTTAGCGTAAAGAGTGAGGCATTGAGGAGGGGACAGCCCCTTTCATACACTGAATAATTTCTGTTCGTTTTAAGTTTTAATGTCGCTCCTTAATTTCAGTTAAAAAAAAAACTTTTTAAAAATTAAATTTCTGAAAGTTTTTGAATTAATATAGGTTTTGATTTTGGTTCACCGTACATGAATAATTAAAAAAAAAAATTGTATATTAATTTTTCTTGTTTTTGGTTAAATGGCTTTCTAGAAAGTTGTTCAATTTTATTTACGAACGTTTTTATCAGTAATAAATATACGTGACTTACGAATTAACTTACGTAACGACCTTCTATATTCGTATATTTTATAACGCATATTAGGGGGTTCGCCCCCTAGTCAATACCTCACTCTTTACGCTAAAGTACACATTTTTTTCCAATTCGTTAAGAATGATCCCTTATTCACAAAGGCAGTTAATTAGAATACTTACCTGTTATGAAAGTACTAAAAAAAACTTTAACGTAAAGAGCGAGGTATTTACTAGGGGGCGAACCGAATCATACACATAATAATTTCTGTTTGTTTTAAGTTTTGATGTTGCTCCTTACTTTTGATTGTTGCTCGTTGTGTAAACCTTTCTTTCTGCTGATAAAGGGTATACTTTGATAAGCGTTTTGGAAACGCAGCCGAATTATTCAGTTATGGGTTCTCGTGGAGGATGTAAAAGAGTCTCTTTCACTATAAACTATATGTTTTATTGTATATAAAAATACTATACAAGAGCTTGACTGCATCAAGACAAGACAGGAACTAACTCTAAGCGCTTCAGAAATTCAATAAATAATCACTTCCAAGGTCCGTTGAATTGCACATCAACAAATCAAAAACCCCATATCTTAGAATAAAACTCACTATCTAGAATAAACCATAACACTTACTAACTAGACCTAAAAACCCGGTTTCTCGGTACTTATACATTATACGGTAGCATTATCTTTATCAGAAGTTTACAGATTCCCCCCCCTTTTTGAAATTATTTGTACCAAAAATAATTTTCCAAACACTATTAGTTTCCTTGTTTAAGCCACCCGACACCAACATAAAAACCAACTAAAAGGAGAAAAAAAAACTATGAACAGACAATTCTATAGAATTCAGAGTCACTTTACAGGGTCTCGAAGGAGTCACCAAAATGTAGATGGCTTCAAACTTTTTTCTTGTAGTTCTCTCATGGTTCCAAATGTGAATTTTCGATTACTTATCTCTTTCACATTTCTAGGGTTAAAATTTTCATAAGACTATTTAGATAAAGTGGCTCTGTCTTGAGTCATGCTTCCAATCTTGTTCGCAGAAAACTCGCATTCCCTACACCTAATTATTAAATACATAGTAGAGATTAAACAAGTAAATAGACATTAAAGCAAAAGCAGCATTACAATAAATGCCAGTCAATGAAGACAACCATTCATATATTTAAAAAAACAAATGAAGATTTTAAAATATTCCAAGGAACAAAGTCAAGGCATTTATCCTTTCTTTTATTTCTCAATTCAATTATTTTTTTTTTTTTTTTATAACTGTCAGCTGATGAGCTTTCAGCAAATCCCAAAATCAACTTCCAAATATACCCTTCCAAAAAAACATAGATTCCAACTGGCAAAAAAAATGAAGAAATTCCAATGGTCTATTCTATATAAGAAAAAATCTGAAGAAAAATCCCATCACTATCTCTACCAAATTATATTTCCTAATATTCTTTGTAAAATCCTATTGACCTCATTGGTCTTCATCTTACTTACTTGTACTTGTACTTGTTGTGGGACCAGACGCGGATGCCTTGAAGACTGCCGGCATCTAGAAGACTAAGTATGATTGACTCCCATTGGTCGCGATCTTATGCCAGCTCTCTAGCAACCCGGAGCCAGCAGCTCTTCCACTTTCTGCCAAAATTTCGAGATCCCCCAATGGGGTCGAGGTCGTTTTTGGCAGTTGTCCACCAATTCTTAAATTGACCGCCAGGTCGCCTGCGCTAATCTGGCAATGGGAAAGCTAGAAGCGCTTGCTTTGTGATGCGGTCATTGGGTCTTCTAAGGACATGACCAAGCCAACGCAGTCTTTTCTGTTTGACAATCATGGTGGCGGGTTCGATGTCACAGCAGCGGTGGTGCACATCAACATTTGAGATTCTATCGGAGTATCGAATCCTCAAGATTTTTCGTAGACAGCGGTGGTCAAAGACTTCCAAATCATGGAGGTGAAGCGTTTTCAGTGGCCAAGTTTCGACTGCATAGAAGAGAACAGATCTAACAGCCGCTTTATAAAATTAAAGTTTTGTCTTCATGCTGATCTCCCGCCGGATCCACAGATGGCGGCGGAGTTGTGAGAAGATGGCTTGGGCTTTGTTGATTCTGTTCTGTACGTCAAGGTCACAGCCTCCACGAGAGTCAATTATTGAGCCAAGATAGGTGAAGCTTGATCTTCATCCTCTTGACTTCATTGGTCTTATTTTTCTAGGTATACTAGGTCTAGAAGGTCCTACGGCAATTGGCTCCCTAACTTCGAAACTACCTGTATTTCTCTGCTCTGACCTCAATTGAGTCATAATTGGTTCATCAAGCTGCTGAATAGTTGGTATCTGTAGCCAATTAATTTCTGGTTGTTCACAATTTTTGTCGAGCTCTGAGTTACCTACCTCGGTTTCAGACCCCGTAAAATTTATTTCAGTTTCCTGTAAACTTCTGATAAAGATAATGCTACAGTATAATGCATAAGTACCGAGAATCCGGGTTCTTAGGTCTAGTTAGTATGTGTTATGGTTTATTCTAGATAGTGAGTTTTATTCTAAGAAATAGGGTTTTTTATTTGTTGATGTGCAATTCAACGGACCTTGGAAGTGATTATATTGAATTTTTGAAGCGCTTAGACTTAGTTGCTGTCTTGTCTTGATGCAGTCAAGCTCTTGTACAGTATTTGTTTTGTATAATAAACACATAGTTTATAGTGAAAGTGACTCTTCTACCTCCTCCACGATAACCCATAACTGAATGATTCGGCTACGTTACCAGACGCTTATCAAAGTAAACCCTTTATCAGCAGAAAGAGAGGTTTACAAAGTGGTGGCAGCGGCTTTTCGTGGGGGAGGGTATGTCAGCAGTGCTAGCAGTGAACTTACAGCTAGTTATTTGTGGACTTGACCTGAGCTTTATCTTCCCCAGCTTCAATTGGACTTGAAATTTGGTGAGTTTCACACCTTACCTTTGCACCTGTGCTTGTACCGCTTACACTGTCTGTGAAGTTATTTCAACTTTTTTGCTAAATACGTCTGCTGTATTCAAGCAATTTCTACCGTCGCTAGCGCCACAATTTAGCGCCTGTTTTTCATCATTCACTGCCTGAAGGCTAAGCCTGCTTACTTGTGTTGGGTCAGTGGCGAAGAGACATTTCCGCCATCGGCGAGACCAGTTTCCGCCGAAAGCCATCTGGATTAAGTGACTTTGTTTCTGAAGCGAGGAATTTATTCTCCAATCTACACCTAGGATTTGCTATTGTTACCGTTGCCGTTTGTTGCTGTTCCGATTTGTCGTCGTTGCCGTTTGTTCCTGTCGCCGTTCTCCATTCTGCCGTTTACCGGTACCATAAACAAAGTGCCTACATCAGTAAACTGTGACCTGAATAAATTACTGAAAATCAAAGAAAAGTGAATCGGTAAGTCACGCATTCAGTTCGCACCACGAATATAGGAACCTTGCTAGGAGTGATATTCATTGTTTAAAGTTTGAATTTATTGCACATTAACTACCAGATTTTAACCGTTTTCTGCTCGTTGTTTGCTTGAATAAAATGAGTCAAATACCTATTCTTGACCCTTCTGATTGTGCGTATAATAAAGTAATTGCTCTCTTATTATGAGGGAAGTTAAAAGTAAAGGCATTAATGTCCCGGAAAATTTTGATTCTGAAAGTGAAGATTATGAGCCTGTTCTAGTTGTAAAATTTTTAATGGAAGTTGGAAACCTTTTGGCCAAACAAAAAACCGATAATGAGGGAGAGACTTCTGGGCAGGGTTCAATAAATGGATTATTGAGAGATGAGGGTCATGTTGGCAGTGAAGGTCGGGGTGTAATTGGACCTATTATGGACCTCTTAGCAAATATTCCAGTTTTGAATATACCAAAGTTTATTAAGCCATTTTTCAGCCAATTGAAAAGGGTGAAAGCGCTGATCAATTGGTCTGATAGTCAAATGATCAATGCAATTCCGGTGAGGGTCAGAGGACCGTTGTTGAATTTTTTTGAGGACAGGGATTTTATGAATGTTGTAAGTCTAGAGGAATTGGAAAGAGAATTGACCGAGGCGTATTTGCCGGGAAAAACCGCTGGAAAAAAAATTTCAGGAGTTAGCTGAGCTCAAGCAGTCAGCTGATGAAACAGTATATCAGTTTCATATGAGAGTGCAGCGAAAGCTTACGGGTTTGAATTTGGAACTCCAGCTGTTTTTTCCGAAGGGATAGCTTTACATTGTTTTGTTGACGGCTCAAGGGTGAATATAAAGAGGTATCTATTAGAGCATTATGAGGAGTATAGTACTTTGAAAGAAGCGTATAAGGTTGCAAAACGCTATGAATCCATAGAAAATGTAGTTTTAGAAGATAAACAGGAATTTTTTCGGCTGCCGTAGGGTTTGGCATGAGAACGACAGGGCAAGATGAGGACCTTTGTCGAGGCTGGCACGACGTAAAACGAGGTCAGGGAATAAGAGGTAGGTCAGTTGGTAGGGGATACAGAGTTAGAGGAAGAGGTCAGGGTAGACGTTATAGTGTAGATAGTGGAAATGAAGGATTTGGTTACATGTCCCAGGGAAGTGGTAGTAATATTCCCGGTACCAGAGAGTGCTACATATGTCATAGTAAAAGTCATCTAAAGACAGATTGCCCAAATATTATGTGCAATAATTGTAAGAAAAGAGGACATGTGGCTAAGTTTTGTTCAGAACAATCAAGGGAAGTACAGTACAGAGATAGATCCAACTGTTTTGTATGTGGGAGTAAGGAACACAAAGCCTATGATTGTCCTAGCCGATACAGGGATCAGGACAGGTCTCAGGGAGCAGGCTCTATAGGTATGAATCAGGGAAACTAGAAAGCCAGATAGTAAAAGAGGAGTTGGCATCTGGTATTGAGATTGAAATAGATTATCTAGGATTAGAATTACCGGAGTTAGCTCGGATTCAGAGAAGAGACCCTGAGTTAAAGAGAGTCATTGAGTATCTTTAGTCAAAGAATTGGGGTGATAATTCTTTGAATGACATTCACGTTGGGATACGTGGTGCTGGGACTGGTGAAGGGGTGGATGTAAGTCGACCGAGGGACCAGCTTCCAGGTTATAAGGAGGAACCTAGAAGGAGTGCAGTTCAGGAGATCCTGGATCAGGAAGGCTTGGACTTGGCACGGAATGGGGTAGGCGGTGGATCACCGAGCCCCAGAAATCCTGCAGGTAGCGCGTCTAGTGAGAGAGATGCAAATTTGCCAAAAGAGAGTAATGCCAATTTTAGCGACAAAGAGAATATTTCATGTGTGAAGAGAGATGAAGTCATGTGTTCAAAGAGAGAGAGAGACTTACCGTTGTGGTTGGTTCGAATTTTTGACAGTTTATTTATGAAGGATGATGTTCTTTATTGCTACCCGGTAGGAGGTGTTGGCAATGAAAAAGGGTAATCTAGAACATCTAGAATTGTCTTGCCAAGTGTCCTAGTAGATTCCGCAATAAAGCTATCGCATGATCATTTACTTATTGGTGGACATATGTCAGCTGAGAAGATATTAGAGCGAGTTAGTCGAATTTTCGTTTTTGATAAAATGAATTTGAAAGTCAGAGAATTTTGTGAGAATTGTAACGTGTGTCTGCGTAAAAACAAGCTTCATCGAAATGTAAAACCAACTTTAGATCAAAATGAAGATCCGAGGTACCCTTTCCGAATCTTTTCGTTGGATTCTGCAGGTCCAATGGGAAGTACGTTTGGTGGGCCTACAGAGGAAAGGAATTCACATATTTTGGTAGGTGTTGATCATTTTTCAAAGCTCTGCGTTTTAAAGGCTGTGCCGAGGATCACTGCTGAGACAATGTGTAAATTCCTTTGTGAGTCAGTTATATCTTATTTTGGTCTTTTTGAGGTATTAATCACGGATTCTCATTTGTCTTTCCGATCAAAGTTGATTTCTGAGTTGTGTCGTAAATTGAAAATAAACTACCATTTTTCCTCTAGTTATAACCCACAGTCTAATGGGTTATGTGAGAATCGTGTGAAAGTGGCAAAGTCTATTCTGAAAGCTTATTGTCAGGAGTACCCCAATTCGTGGGATAACTATTTACCCTTGGTACAGAACGTTTTGAACTCCACCGTTTCTTCATACTCACCACATCAAATAGTGTTTGGTCGACAACCTCTTAACTCTTTAGATATTCAGCTTTCAGTACCTACTGTTGATTATTTTGATTCTTACGAAGATTACATGATCAACAAGGTGAGGAATTTGTTTGGAATTTACAGGATTTGTGACGAAGAAGTAAGGAAGGAAAAGAAGGCTCAGAGTTAACAATATAATAAGAAAGCTGTTGATTTACCAGTTCTGACGGAAGGAAACTTGGTGTATGTTCAAGATCGCGCACAGAATTCTCAAGAAATCAAAGGCTTAAAGTTGAAATTCCGAGGTCCATATATTATTTTGAAGGTTTTGAAGGATTCGTTGTTTTTATTCAAATGAGTTGTCTGGATCTTATTTAAGGGGAACTGTTAATGCTCGTTTGGTGAAACTGGTTTAGGATACAGAAAATTTCTTTCGTTTTAACCCGGTGTTCAGACAAGAAATTGAGATAATAAAGGACAATTTTAACATTAATGTGAGTAGGAGAAAGGAGAAAAAGATTGTTCAGGCTAAGGTTACCCACAGCTATAGTTTACGGAAAAGACCAGGGCTTGTAACACTATTGGGACAATCTGAGTCCTAATTTCCTCTAGTTGATTCTACCCAAACATCTAATTCTGCAACAGAGACCCATATAGAAGCGAGAGAAGATGAACTGGATCTAAGAACATTGGAATGTAAACCTTTTCTTTCTGCTGATAAAGGGTTTACTTTGATAAGCGTTTTGGTAACCTAGCCGAATCATTCAGTTATGGGTTCTCGTGGAGGAGGTAGTAGAGTCTCTTTCACTATTAACTATGTGTTTTATTGTACAAAACAAATACTATACAAGAGCTTGACTGCATCAAGACAAGACAGGAACTAACTCTAAACGCTTCAGAAATTTAATATATAATCACTTCCAAGATCCTCACAAAATTTTCTGACTTTCAAATTTATTTAATCGAAAACGAAAATTCGACTAACTCACTCTAATGTCTTCTCAGCTGACATTTGTCCACCAATAAGTAAATGATCATGCGATAGCTTTATTGCGGAATCTACTAGGACGCTTGGCAAGACAATTCTAGATGCTCTAGGGTACCCTTTTTCATTGCCAACGCCTCCTACAGGAGAGCAATGAAGAACATCATCCTTCACAAATAAACTGTCAAAAATTCGAACCAACCACAACGGTAAGTCTCTCTCTCTTTGAACACATGACGTCATCTCTCTTCACACATGAAATATTCTCTTTGTCGCCCAAATTTGCACTACACTCTTTCGGCAAATTTGCATCTCTCGTCACACATGAAATATTCTCTTTGTCGCCCAAATTTGCATTACTCTTTCGGCAAATTTGCATCTCTCTCATTAGGCGCGCTACCTGCAGGATTTCTGAGGCTTGGTGATCCACCGCCTACCCCATTCCACGCCAAGTCCAGTCCTTCCTGATCCAGGATCCCCTGAACTACACTCCTTCTAGGTTCCTCCTTATAACCTGGAGGCTGGTCCCTCGGTCGACTTACGTCCGCCACTTCACCAGTCCCAGCACTACGTGTCCCAACGTGAATGCCATTCAAAGAATTATCACCCCAATTCTTCGACTCAAGATACTCAATGACTCTCTTTAACTCAGGGTCTCTTCTCTGAAACCGAGCTAACTCTGGTAATTCTAATCCGAGATAATCTATTTCAATCCCAAAACCAGATACCAACTCCTCTTTTACTATCTGGCTTTCTAGTTTCCCTGATTCATACCTGTAGAGTCTGCTCCCTGAGACCTGTCCTGATCTCTGTATCGGCGAGGACAATCATAGGCTTTGTGTTCCTTACTCCCACATACAAAACGGTAGGCTCTATCTCTATTCTGCACTTCCCTTGATTGTTTTGAACAAAACTTAGCCATATGTCCTCTTTTCTTACGGTTATTGCAGATAATATTTGGGCAATCTGTCTTTATATGACTTGTACTATGACATATGTAGCACTCTCTGGTAGCGGGAATACTACTACTACTTCCCTGGGACATGTAAACAAATCCTTCGTTTCCACTATCTATACCATAACTTCTATCCTGACCTCTTCCTCTAACTCTGTATCCCCTACCAACTGACCTACCTCTTATTCCCTGACCTCGTTTTACGTTGTGCCAGCCTCGACAGAGTTCCTCATATTACCCTGTCGTTTCCATGCCAAACCCTGCGGCAGCCGATAGAAATTCCTGTTTCTCTTCTAAAACTGCATTTTCTATGGATTCATAGTGTTTTGCAACCTTATACGCTTCTTTCAAAGTACTATACTCCTCCTCATGCTCTAATAGATACCTCTTTATATTCACCCTTGAGCCCTCAACAAAACAATGTAAAGCTATCCCTTCGGGAAAAACAACTAGAATTCCAAATTCAAACCCGTAAGCTTTCGCTGTGCTCTCAACTCTCATATAAAACTGATACTGTTTCATTAGCTGACTGCTTGAGCTCAGCTAATTTCTGAAATTTTTTTCCAGCGGTTTTTTCCGGCAAATACGCCTCGGTCAATTCTCTTTCCAATTCCTCTAGACTTACAATATTCATAAAATCCCCGTCCTAAAAAAAATTCACCAACGGTCCTCTGACCCTCACCGGAATTGTATTGATCATTTGACTATCAGACCAATTGATCAAAGATTTCACCCTTTTCAATTGGCGGAAAAATGGCTTAATAAACTTTGGTATATCTAAAACTGGAATATTTGCTAAGGGGTCCATAATAGGTCCAATTACACCCGACCTTCACTGCCAACATGACCCTCATCTCTCAATAATCCATTTATTGCATCCTGCCCAGAAGTCCCTCCCTCATTATCGGTTTTTTTTTTGCCAAAAGGTTTCCAACTTCCATTAAAAATTTTACAACTAGACCAGGCTCATAGTCTTCACTTTCAGAATCAAAATTTTCCGAGACATTAATGCCTTTACTTTTAACTTCCCTCAAAAATAAGAGAGCAATTGCTTTATTATACCCACTATCAGAAGGGTCAAGAATAGGTATTTGACTCATTTTATTCAAACAAACAACGAGCAGAAAACGGTTAAAATCTGGTAGTTAATGTGCAATAAATTCAAACTTTAAACAATGAATATCACTCCTAGCAAGGTTCCTATATTCGCGGTGGGAACTGAATGCGTGACTTACTGATTCACTTTTCTTTGATTTCCAATAATTTATTCAGGTCACAGTGTACTGATGTAGGCCCTTAGTTTATGGTAACGGTAAACGGCATAATGGAGAACGGGGTCATCAACAAACGGCAACGGTGACAATAGCAAATCCTAGGTGTAGATTGGAGAATAAATTCCTCGCTTCAGAAACAAAGTCAATTGAGCCAGATGGCTTTCGGCGGAAATTGGACTCGCCGATGGTGGAAATGTATCTTCGCCACTGACCCAACAACACTAAGCTTTATTGCGGAATCTACTAGGACACTTGGCAAGACAATTCTAGATGTTCTAGATTACCCTTTTTCATTGCCAACACCTCCTACCGGGTAGCAATAAAGAACATCATCCTTCATAAATAAACTGTCAAAAATTCGAACCAACCACAACGGTAAGTCTCTCTCTCTCTTTGAACACATGACTTCATCTCTCTTCACACATGAAATATTCTCTTTGTCGCCAAAATTGGCATTACTCTCTTTTGGCAAATTTGCATCTCTCTCACTAGACGCGCTACCTGCAGGATTTCTGGGGCTCGGTGATCCACCGCCTACCCCATTCCGTGCCAAGTCCAAGCCTTCCTGATCCAGGATCTCCTGAACTGCACTCCTTCTAGGTTCCTCCTTATAACCTGGAAGCTGGTCCCTCGGTCGACTTACATCCACCCCTTCACCAGTCCCAGCACCACGTATCCCAACGTGAATGTCATTCAAAGAATTATCACCCCAATTCTTTGACTAAAGATACTCAATGACTCTCTTTAACTCAGGGTCTCTTCTCTGAATCCGAGCTAACTCCGGTAATTCTAATCCTAGATAATCTATTTCAATCTCAATACCAGATGCCAACTCCTCTTTTACTATCTGGCTTTCTAGTTTCCCTGATTCATACCTATAGAGCCTGCTCCCTGAGACCTGTCCTGATCCCTGTATCGGCTAGGACAATCATAGGCTTTGTGTTCCTTACTCCCACATACAAAACAGTTGGATCTATCTCTGTACTGTACTTCCCTTGATTGTTCTAAACAAAACTTAGCCACATGTCCTCTTTTCTTACAATTATTGCACATAATATTTGGGCAATCTGTCTTTAGATGACTTTTACTATGACATATGTAGCACTCTCTGGTAGCGGGAATATTACTACCACTTCCCTGGGACATGTAACCAAATCCTTCATTTCCACTATCTACACTATAACGTCTACCCTGACCTCTTCCTCTAACTCTGTATCCCCTACCAACTGACCTACCTCTTATTCCCTGACCTCGTTTTACGTCGTGCCAGCCTCGACAAAGGTCCTCATCTTGCCCTGTCGTTCTCATGCCAAACCCTACGGCAGCCGAAAAAATTCCTGTTTATCTTCTAAAACTACATTTTCTATGGATTCATAGCGTTTTGCAACCTTATACGCTTCTTTCAAAGTACTATACTCCTCATAATGCTCTAATAGATACCTCTTTATATTCACCCTTGAGCCGTCAACAAAACAATGTAAAGCTATCCCTTCGGAAAAAACAGCTGGAGTTCCAAATTCAAACCCGTAAGCTTTCGCTGCACTCTCATATGAAACTGATATACTGTTTCATCAGCTGACTGCTTGAGCTCAGCTAATTCCTGAAATTTTTTTTCCAGCAGTTTTTCCCGCCAAATACGCCTCGGTCAATTCTCTTTCCAAGTCCTCTAGACTTTGAATATTCATAAAGTCCCTGTCCTCAAAAAAATTCAACAACGGTCCTCTGACCCTCAACGGAATTGCATTGATCATTTGATTATCAGACCAATTGATCAACGCTTTCACCCTTTTCAATTGGCTGAAAAATGGCTTAATAAACTTTGGTATATTCAAAACTGGAATATTTGCTAAGAGGTCCATAATAGGTCCAATTACACCCCGACCTTCACTGCCAACATGACCCTCATCTCTCAATAATCCATTTATTGAACCCTGCCCAGAAGTCTCTCCCTCATTATCGGTTTTTTGTTTGGCCAAAAGGTTTCCAACTTCCATTAAAAATTTTACAACTAGAACAGGCTCATAATCTTCACTTTCAGAATCAAAATTTTCCGGGACATTAATGCCTTTACTTTTAACTTCCCTCATAATAAGAGAGCAATTACTTTATTATACGCACAATCAGAAGGGTCAAGAATAGGTATTTGACTCATTTTATTCAAGCAAACAACGAGCAGAAAACGGTTAAAATCTGGTAGTTAATGTGCAATAAATTCAAACTTTAAACAATGAATATCACTCCTAGCAAGGTTCCTATATTCGTGGTGCGAACTGAATGCGTGACTTACCGATTCACTTTTCTTTGATTTTCAGTAATTTAGTCAGGTCACAGTTTACTGATGTAGGCACTTTGTTTATGGTACCGGTAAACGGCAGAATGGAGAACGGCGACAGGAACAAACGGCAACGACGACAAATCGGAACAGCAACAAACGGCAACGGTAACAATAGCAAATCCTAGGTGTAGATTGGAGAATAAATTCCTCGCTTCAGAAACAAAGTCACTTAATCCAGATGGCTTTCGGCGGAAACTGGACTCGCCGATGGTGGAAATGTCTCTTCGCCACTGACCCAACACAACTAAGCAGGCTTAGCTTTCAGGCAGTGAAGATGAAAAACAGGCGCTAAATTGTGGCGCTAGCGACGGTAGAAATTGCTTGAATACAGCAGACGTATTTAGCACAAAATTTGAAATAACTTCACAGACAGTGTAAGGAGTACAGGCACAGGTGCAAAGGTAAGGTGCGAAACTCACCAAATTTCAAGTCCTTTGATAAGCGTTTTGGTAACTCAGCCGAATTATTCAGTTATGGGTTCTCGTGGAGGAGGTAGAAGAGTCACTTTCAAAATAAACTATGTGTTTATTATACAAAACAAATACTGTACAAGAGCTTGACTGCTGATCAAAATGGATATCTAAAAATTTTGATCGGGTGACTTTGGGAAAAAAATTAGTGTGGGAGGTGGCCTATTTGCCCTCCATTTTTTGGTGACTGAAAAAGAGCACTAGAACTTTTAATTTTGGTTCGAATGAGCCCTTCCGCGATATTATAGGACCACTGGGTCGATACGATTACCCCTGGAAAATAACAAACAAAGAAGTAAACACGTATCCCTGATCTTTCTTCTGCCAAAAATGCAAAATTCCACATTTTTGCAGATAGGAGGTTGAACCTCTATTGTAGAACTCTATGATACGCTGCATCGAATGGTGTGATTTTCATTAAGGTTCTATGACTTGTAGGGGGTGTTTCCCCTTTTTTCGAAAATAAGGAAAATTTCCTCAGGCTCGTAACTTTTGATGGGTAAAACTAAACTTGATGATATATATATATATTTGACATCAGCATTAAAATCCGATTCTTTCGATGTATCTATTGGTATCAAAATTCCATTTTTTAGAGTATCGGTTACTGTTGAGCCGGGTCGCCCCTTACTTAGCCTACAGTCCGTTACTGTGAACTGTATGATTTGAGAATTGCTCAACTTCTGACTTTAATTTTCATAAAAATATTTTTGAACTCTTTGGCCGTTTTGTTATTATGCCTTACAAAATTAGTTCCTCAAATATCGCTAATTTAAGTTACGTGGGAGAATCTTTCCATGGAGATAATTTCTCATGGGGAAGGGAATTTTTCATGGAGGGGGAGCTGGATTTCCGTACATTATTTTAAAAACGATCAATAATTAAATAAAAAAACATTTTTTTTTAACTGAAATTAAGAAGCAATGTTGAAACTTAACAGGAACAGAAAATATTATGTATATGAGATGAGTTGCGTCTCCTCTTACGCTAAATTTTCTTTTTTAACTTTTAAAAGAGGTTATTATTCTAATTAAACATCCTTTGGGATTCAAGAGTCATTCTTAAACAACTGGAACAACAATCTAACTTAGGTTCTTATAAGGTTATTATTAGTGAAAAAAATTAGTGAAATTAATATGAAAATTTGGTTGCTATTATTCATGTACGGTGAGCCAAATTCAAAACCTGCATTAATTCAAAAACGTTCAGAAATTAAATAAAAAACAAGTTTTTTTTAACTGAAAGTAAGGAGTGACATTAAAACTTAAAACGAACAGAAATTATTCTGTATATGAAAGGGGAGGTTCCCTGCTCAATGCCCCGATCTTTACGTTAAAGTTTTTTATTGTTTTACAAAGCAGAGTTGTAAGAAAGAGTCAAACTTTAGCGTTTAGAGGGGGGCGTTGAGCAGGGGACAGCACCTGTCATATACGGAATAATTTCTGTTCGTTTTACGTTTTAATGTCACTCCTTACTTTCAGTTAAAAAACTTGCTTTTTGTTTAATATTATTTTAGACTTAATTACTCTCATAAAAATTAAATAATTATGTTATATAGCATTACTCTTTGAGATAAGGTTACAAATGAAATGGTAAATAAACAGCTTTTGGTAGATTTAACGTTGAGAGGTCCAATATTTTCGGCTTCTTCTATCCAAGACATTCATTTTTATTTATTTATTTAAATTAGTATTTAGTTAATATTCTCCGTAGTTTTTTTTTTTTAGAATTACCTCCGGTACGGAAAAAGGATTCACAGGGTTCAATGGTCTCATGGTTGTTATGAAGTTAGATTTTACAGAAATGGCCAACAAATTATGGAAGATGGACCCAATGGGAACAAAAACAAAAAATAATGCTGTAGACTAAATATAAAATTGGCTCGGAAAAATAGGATTGGGAGTTGTTTTTTTATTAGATAATTCACTATCGCATACAAATTTATTATTTCAGACTTAATTACTCTCAAAGAAATTAGATAATTATATTAAATAACATCATTTCTTGAATTAAGGGTTAAAATGAAAAGGTAGATAAAGTATAAAAATGTAGATAAAGTAGATAAAGGTAGATAAAGTAGATAAAGTAGATAAAAAGGTAGATAAGTAGCCTCTGGTATATTTAACGTTCAGAGGATCTCCAATATTTTCGGTCTCCTCTATCCTAAAACATTCATCCTTATTTCACTGGTAAGAACTGGTTGGTTGCAGTTTCATTCAGTAAATAATGACCCCTTTCTACCATTATTTGTGTTTTAAAAAAAATCAGGGTTCAGTTACTACTCTCCGTATTTTTTTTTGTTAATTACCTCTGGTACGGTAAAGTTAAAAGTGAATTAAAAAATATTCGACTTAAAAACATTTCTCCTATTTTTACTTGAAACCAGCTCATTAGATACCAAGGTATTGGTGGTATTTGATAACAGATGGGTTTTGACACATCTGGCAGTCGAGTTAACCCCAAAAGACAACCCCGTGTTCCAAATTAAGATTCTGAATTTGATATGGTTTGGCAACTACAAGAAGTCTTAGAAGACTCATTAATGTAAAATGTGACCCGTGCCCGGAGAGGGACCGCTAATAGAATTTAATAGGGGAGAGAGCAGGAAGATCCCCTAAACTGACCAGCCGTGTCAAACTTCCTCTCGGTTTGGGTCATTAGACTATTGGAGAACTTGACAATGGAATCCAAGCAACAATTGAAAATGGATTTGTGGATCAGTGAAAAAAGCAACAATTGAAAATGGATCAGTGGTTTACTTTCATTTCCCCCGATTGTTCGATGAAATTAAGCTTTCCAGCTGCTTAGAAATCAGTATTGTATGAAGTACATTTCCGAATCTAATCCTTAGGTAATTAGTCACAATTACGTCACGAAAGTTCTTAAAATTTGCCACGTGGCAAATTTTCCAGCTACGGATTTCATATCCTTACCGATATTGAGTAAAAAAAAACAAGTTTTTTTCAACTGAAAATAAGTAGTAGCAACATTAAACTAAAACTAACAGAAATACTTAAGTATATGAGGGTGGGTTGCCCCTTCTCAACACCTCGCTCTTTACACAAATTGTTTTTAATATTTAAAAAAAAAGCTATTTAATGTTCTAGTTAAACGAACCTTGTGTTTCTGGACGGTTTTATATAATTGAGACAAAATTCAAACTTTAGCGTAAAGAGCGAGGTGTTGAGGAAGGGGCATTCCCCCTCATATACGTAATACTTTCGGTTAGTTTTAAGTTTTAGTGTTACTTCTTGCTTTCAGTTGAAAATTTTGTCGTTTTATTTAAGTTCTGATCGTTTTTTAAACAATGCTAGGAAATCTGGCTCCACCTCCACAGAAAAATCCCTCCTTCCCATGGGTATATCTTCTAGACAACTCAATCCTAAATTGTTGAGTTTTTTTGGTGGCATAGCTAGAAGTGGTTACACTTGTCCTTTGTCGTAGATGAGTGGCACCGCTATAGGGGGAGGGGTATAACGGAAATTTACCATGGGCCCTCAAAACCTACCGAAACCTCTGTAAGTGCTAAAGAAAGCAAAAGATATTACCCAAGATAAGCCTTAGATAGATCGATTGAATGGCAATTTTATTGTTTTATATCAGTGCAAAATTTGTAACCTTGACCACTCTTTTATCAAACAGTTTGTTGTAAAGAACTGTAAGGAAGGAGTGCCCCGGCTCAATAGTAACCAAAACTCTAAAAAAATGAATTTTGATTCCAATAGAGACCTAAAAAGAATCGGAACTTATGCTGAATTCAAATATGTAACAAGTATGCAATCGTTTTTCAGAGGGGGGGGATTTCTTGCTGCTTGGATTTTCTACTGGGATAATTTTCCATGGAGAGGGAAGTTTCCAGGGGGTAAATTTTCCAGGGGAAATTTTACACTGGGGGAATTTATCATAATTCCTATATGGAATTCTTCTTATATGTTGTTCTCTCTTTGCCGACTCAATTTTACGTGTGGAGATGTAAGGGTCATTGTCCAGGGTACATTTTCACCAGAATTGAATGGTCTAGAGAACATTTCCTTGGGGAGGAGGGATTTTTCCGTAAAGGAATAGCCAGATTTCCTGATACTATTGAAAATAACGATAAGAAATTAAATAAAAAAACAAGTTTTTTCAACTGAAATCAAGAAGCAACATAAAAACTTAAACCGAACAGAGATTATTACGTATATGAGAGGTTATCCCTCAACAACACCTCACCCTTTACGCTAGAGTCTGAATTCTGTCCCAATACTTTTAAGGACGACTGCTGCAACACTTTGTTCGTTTAATTAGAACAATTAGAAGTTTTTTTTTAATTACTAAAAAACTTTACCGTAAAGAACGAGGTGTAGTGGAGGAGTAATCCCCCTCATATACGTAATAAATTATGTTCTTCTTAAGCTTTAATGTTGCTCCTTACTTTCAGTTAAAAAAATTTTGTTTTTATTTTTATTGTCAAAAAATTGTTAAAAAATAAAAAAAATGCTAAAATATTGTTGTTTTAATTGTTGTTTAATTGTTGGTTTTATTTAACTCAATTACTTAAAATGAATAATATATAAATATGTATGTCAAAATATACAAAATAGTTTATGCAAGTCAAAATGCTAGGTCTCGACATATGTCATTTCTTTGTATCCTAAAGTTTTTCCTTGTACCCTAAGGTTTATTTTTCCTTGTATCCTAAGGTTTTACCTAAGGCGTCATTTCCTAAGGTATTTTTCCTTGTACCCTAAGGTTTTTTCCTTGGATATTTTTCCTTGTACACTAAGATTTTTCCCAAGGCGTCATTTCCTAAGGTATTTTTCCTTGCAAACAGTCATCACTTCACCAAATATTCTCCTCCCTCCTTCGGAGCTTGTTCAAAACCTGTTATAGACAAGCAGAATGTTCTTCGCCTTACGGTGTGAACGATTTGGCAGGGAAAACGTACCGTGCTTAAACTTAGAAAAATAAAATTGTATTGTCTCACCGTGGGGTCTCTTTCTTTGACGCAAAGTACGCTTTGAGGGCTACCCAGTAGACACTATAATTTATGGCTGTCATATTAGCTTTAAATCAGCTCCATAAATAAACCGAATGTGATATTATTTCATTATTTGAAAAGTTTTAAGTCCGAGGTCTTCAGTCTTGCTTCAACTTAATAAGCTTAAAATAAATACCGTTTGACTTTCAGAAGCTTGTAGAAATCAAACGTTTCACCATTCTTATATCACCCTTCTTGGTTCAATCTTCAACATCTTATTATGTTTGTTCACCCATGTTCCTTGTTTTCACTGACATGTAATTTGAGCGTCAAAAGCTGCTATCTTATTGTATTTCCGTGTGTCTTCTATTCTAAAGGACATCTTTCAAGATAGGGGCTCAACTGTCATCATCCCTCCCACTTCTAATATCCCAAATTTCCTATTCAACCTTTCTTAATTTCCTGAGCTCTATTGTTTCGATCGCTTTGTTACTGCACCCGCAAAGAACAAATGCACCTGTTTGAGAGACATGATTTCAATTGCTGTTCAGATGGTTTCAAATGACTGTTTGTTAGCCATTTTTTTTCGCCCATAAGTTATTAGTTGTGATCAGAGTTAGAGTTGAAAACTGAACGTCATAAATTGCCCTTGAATGGTCGAAACATTATACGAAAATAAGTGACAGACAGGCGCATATACATAATTTTTTCTTCTGGGAAGGGGGAACCTGTAAGTCCAAACTTAGAAAAAAAGTTGAATCGCAACAAAAATATAGAACAATTATCCAATTCCGCCTGCTTTTCTTGGTTGTGATGGAGGGCGGACAAAATATGAACTTTTTATGGTGCCGGTAAGAGGATAAGCTGGGTAGTTAAGTAATTACAGTTTATGACTAGTTAAACAATTTAGAATTATATGTTATTGTATTGAATAAATAATCAAAGGCCCAAAATGGAAAGAAGGCTGTTTTTGGATTTTTATTCGGAAGTTGCTGATTGTGATCGAAGTAAAAGGTAGCTTTTAGGGCTAGATTGGCACCACGGAAAAGGTGCCAAGTTTGGCCTTTCGAGGGTACCTAATGGAGATTGGGGGTCCAAACCCCCTAAAAAAGGGAAGTCAGGGGATCTTCCCCTAAAAAGCTTTCCATCCTTAAATCGTTTTTAGCATATTTCTAACTTGAAAAGCTTATACTAATCTGTGCGTTTTTATATTGGGTTGTAATAAAATATTTTTGTAAAATGAAGTTAGTTCTCAGTTAGACCAACTTAAAAGGC
Source organism: Artemia sp. Qi Xiang Cuo (assembly GCF_049724085.1). Classification (NCBI taxonomy): domain Eukaryota; kingdom Metazoa; phylum Arthropoda; class Branchiopoda; order Anostraca; family Artemiidae; genus Artemia; species Artemia sp. Qi Xiang Cuo. The sequence goes on from NC_142799.1 coordinate 5,654,530, forward strand.
CACATTTGTGTAAGTCCAATTTATAGCAGTAGGCCTACATTATTATGTTTTTTAAAAATCGTTACTGGTATTTGCTATGAGGTTAATGACAAAAATATATGGAAATCAGGACCAATGGCAAAAAATTTCTTTGATTACAGGAGCTGAAATTTAGAAAAACTGAGTTTTCTTAACCTTCAGCGATAATTAAATGAGCCAGACTCCTTTTTTTGTTCTGTAGTGGTCCCATCACAGTTTACCCATTAGTTTGACCTGATAAAAACAACAGCAAAATCCATTTTTTGCTCAGACTTCATCTTTTAGAACATGGGCTACAAGAAAAAGGGTGTTCTAAAAACCTTTTAATAGCATAAAATACGATTCTGTAGATAACAAACGGTACTGGTGCGTTTGATGGTCACTTATAAAAATTCAAGTTTGGTTAATGCTAATGAAATAAAATAAAATGGATGAATATATAAGATAAGATAAGATAAGATAAGTTTTATTCTTCATTAAATACACATATAATATTACATGTTATTAATCCCTCAAAGGCTCATTGGCCTGTACAAAGAGGGACGACATATGAATTACATACTCAGAGATAAAAAACAAAAGAAAATTTAAAATGATCACTTACACATATATGAAGGAGAAGAAAAGGAAATATAGATAAACTGGAAACTATAGAAAAAATTAGAATAAATAAACTAAATTTATTAATTATATTAAATAGACTCACAAAAAAAAAAAAAAAAAAAAAAAAAAAAAATATTATTACTATAAACGAATCCCTATCGTCGAAACAGAATTATGTGTATTGTCAGGTAGAACCAACATCATAATAGCTGTTACGATATTATTCATAACTCTTATCCAAAATATTAAAAAATCAAAACTTAAGCCATGTACAGCCCTTTTAACTTGTATTTAAAACTATATAAATTGCAATTCAATCAACTCTACTTATTTCTGAGGCTAGGTAGCAAAATTGAGGTTTATGGGTTATTTCAGTCATAAGGCTTATAATTATTGGACTGTAATAAAATGGTGCGAAAGCAATAAAATTTAACCCGTCTTCATGAATGCTACTCCTTAGTGAACTATACAATTTTCAGCAATAAATATTGATAGTCATACCTGTGGTCTGGGAGTAATAGCGCATATAACACCACCAAAAAACAAAACTAACCATTCAGGGGAAAAAAACTCCACAAAAAAAAAAAAAAAAAAAAATTATTCAGTTTGATTCTTAACTAAATGGTCCATAATAATCCTCTTTAAAGTGCCAAACGAGTGACATTTCTGTACTGAAGAAGGCAGGGAGTTCCAAACTTGATGACAAGCGATGAGGGGATTGAAATCTGACCGGACAGTGGGAGTAGGAGGAATGCAGATATTATGTGACGAACGAAGGTTATATGGAGCTGAATCAGAAATAAACTGAGGAGTTTTTTGAAGAGATTTTGGAAGATTGCCATGAAGCTGAGGAAAAACAAAAGAAGCACAAGAAAGAATGTATGAATAATAGAATGTATATAATAGTTTATATACAAATTTGGGCTATATATTTGCACATTAGGGGAGGTGGTGGGTAAAGCATAGCATATATTAAATACGTAACCTAACCTAGGTACCTTACCCCACCCCCTAAACCCCAAAAAACAACAGTTTAAATATCGTAAACGTAATGAAAACCACTCTATATTTAATTTCTTAACATTGGTCTCTTTGAAAATAACCGGTCTCTGGCGGGTTTCGTCTGTCATTGCATGACTGGTTTCCTTGCATAGTATATAAAAGTGACCATCTAATGCACTAGTACCGAAGAAAGAAACCTAACAAACTTGCAACACATTTAGCGTTTCAAAACTTTTTAAAAGCATAACTCACATCACTATAAGGAAAACAAACATAATGGGTTTATATCAAAACCATTTGCAACCAACCATCAATAACATGTCAACTCAATCCACACAAACGAAGTCAAAATTAGTATCTAAAAGCAGCTGAAGAATGAAGAAAAGATCTAAAGCCGGACTGGCCAGCCATGATAGAAAACGCAAAAAATATAAATACGACAAACGGGTCTATGGAAACAACAGGCATTTCCAATGATAAAGGTTTCACGCAATGGGCTCTTGAAGCACTAGAAATAAAAAAAAATCATATTTTTGCTGGTTTATCAATTAATAGAGATAATAAAAATATAAATATTGATCCTACTGATGATACTATTTTAAAAAATGAACCCATATTCAAAAATAAAAATAAAGTATTGCAAAATGTCCCAGGGGTTAGTTCAAGTAATAAACCTAAGCGAATAGCATGCATCAGAAGCTTTGCATAAAATTTTGTCTCAATAACTTATTCTTAGTTCATTTGCTATTTTAAAATGTTTAATCCAGTTACTTTTGTGAGGTGGTTTCACGAAGGTAGCTTCAAATTGTAAATGTTAAGTAATTTTGCATTATATTTTTAGGTGAGTCTTTTTTGGTTTTATATATATTTATAGTTTTAGTTTAATTTTTTTTCTCTACGCTAAAGACGCCTTGTTAGATACGGGCGAAATATTCGTTTTTGTTTTTTTCTTCGTTTTCATTTACTGACCATATACCCGTTTGTCGTTTATATATTTTTTGAAGAATGAAATAGAGGGGATGATTTAAAGGTTGCACAACATTGACCATCCTTCTCAAGAAAAATACCCAAGTTAATATCTTTGGAGATAGGAGTTGCATACTTTTGGTCTGAGTTCTCAGGCATGTTAAATTTGATGATGAAATTTTTGTCAGGTCACTCCTCGTTTGGGAGATGGTTTCTGTCTTTTTCTGAGGTTATAAAAATGTTCTAATGCCAAACTCTTAGTTGGTAGCTTTAAACTGGACAGGCTTTTATTACATATTGATCATTATATTATTAATTCCTTCCTAGCCTATACAAGAGTTAGCAGCTTCCTATTCATCATGAGCCTTACTCCTTGCCTATATACCCCATCCTTCCTGCCTGAGTAAATAAATTCTGAAACTCACAATAAGTTCAGTTCCAACTGTCTTAATTCGTCAGTCAACATATCCGTACAATAGTTATTTTTCAACGTTGTAACATTCCAATTTGCAATTTAAATATTCTTTAATTCATTGAAATTGTTATTGCCTCGGGGAAGGCAATGGTCCCAGAACTGGTGGAGAACGGGGACTAACACATCTTCTCAAGATTATACAAAGTGCTTAAGCATGCTTAGAAACAGAAGGCCCAGGGCCAAGAAGTCCCTGGGACTTCCTTTTGAATAGAGGCTTTGTGCAATCCGGGGCCCATCTTGGTCACGACGTAGTTTTCCAGACTTGGCGATATTCTTCCATCAACAAGAGTTGCAATCTTGCAAAGACAATTTCAAGCCTTTTAAATCCAACTCATTATATATTCATGCCTACAAATATTATGCTACTACGGGGAGGGAACCCATAACAGATAACTTATCTAGAAAGAAGTTTTTCAGCCCAAAAAAGCCCCCCAAAAACAATCCTAATCCAATCCCGTTTATACTTAGAACGAACGTAAATTCACTCATATATGGAGGGAGGTCTCCCCTCCTCAACCTGCCACTCTTTACACTAAAAAAAAAAAAAAAAACATTACAACGTGAAAGCAAAATTAAAACTTACAACGAAAAAAATTTATTCCGTATATGGAAGGGGCTGTCCCCTCCTCAACGCCCTGCTCTTTACGCTAAAGTTTGACTCTTTCTCACGAGTCTAATTTAAAAAAAAATAAAAACTTTAGCGTAAAGAGCAAGGCGTCGAGGAGGGGGATGTCCCTTTCATATATGGAATAATTTCTGTTCGTTTTAATCTTTAATATCGCTCATTACTTTCAGTTAAAAAAAACTTGTTTTTTTATTTAATTTGTGAACGTTTTTGAATGAATGCAGTTATTCATTTTGGCTCACCGTAAATGAATAATTAAAACAAAATTTGCACATTAATTTTACTTTTTTTTGGCCAAATGGCTTTGTCAAAATTTTGATCGGACAATTTTGAAAAAAAAGGCGTGGGGGAGGGCACCTAGTTGTGCTCCAATTTTGTTTGTTTCTTAAAGAGGGAATTAGAACTTTTAATATTATTTACGAACATTTTTATTAATAATAAATATACGTAACTTACGTAACGAACTTCTATATTCGTAATATTTTTATTACGTATATCAGGGGGCTCTCCCCCTCGTTAATACCTCGCTCCTTACGCTAAAGTTCGAATTTGTTCCAATTTTGTAAGAATGACTTCTGAATCACAAAGGGTTTAATTAGAATAAATAGCTTTCATGAAAGTACTAAAGGAACTTTAACGTAAAGAGCGAGCTGTCCCCTCCTCAACGCCCCTCTCTTTGCAGTAAAGTTTTTTGGAGGGAGCTCTCATCAATTTTCATCCCTGCGTCATAGAGACGACAATTGAAGCAGAAGGGGCGATTTGAATGGAATAGAGAGTATTTCTCCCAATATTTCAAGAATGGGAAAGCATATATGCATTTGCTTTTAAACAATAGAATTTTATTTCAACGCTTTAAAAGACAACTGGTTGCATGTTTTTTCATTCAAAAATGCTCGCAGCATAAAAATATAAGAATTTAGTGTAAAATGAGGGGAGTTAAGAAGAGTACATCCATCTCAAATAAGGAGTAATCCATCATTCAAAAATGCTCGCAGCATAAAAATATAAGAATTTAGTGTAAAATGAGGGGAGTTAAGAAGAGTACATCCATCTCAAATAAGGAGTAATTTCTGTTTGGTTTAAGTCTTAATGGTGCTATTTACTTTTATTGAAAAGATATCTTAGTTAATCAGAAGAAAGTATACAACTGGGTACATTATTTTTAAATAAACTGATTCACACACAATTAATTTTTGAGATGCTTCCATAAAAAGATTAAAATTGTTAGTAAAACCAGGGTATATCACTGTTTATTGGCTGATAACGAAACTGATTTTTGCAGTTTCCTGCAAGTCAGCCTGCAAAGAATTGCAACGTTCCTGCGGGACGTGCCTCAGCCTGCAAAGGATTGTAAAGTTTCTGAATTTAAAAATTGCTTTCAGCAATTTCTTTTACATGGTAAACATAGTTATAAAAGATCACATTTAGTAATATTCAATATAAACATATTGTCTGTAAGTCCTCCAAATATGTAATTGCAAGTCCTCAGCCGAAAAGGACCATAAAAAACTAACAAAAGTATTGGTTCGTTCAAAATAGGGCCTGAAAAAGGGCCAAGATTTTGTTTTTGTTAAAGCCTTTAAAACTACATCTGTGTGTCCCTGGGTCAAGGAGATCCTAATGTAGAAACATATCTTTAGGCTGTGCGGACATAACCACCAAAATCGGCTAAAATTGTATATTTTATGATCCGACTGAAACTCCCAGGAATATTCCCTGGCCAAATGAGCCCCCACTTTTTTGTAGAAACGGAAGAGTGAGGAAAGTGAACAATGTCTGTCTGATCAGAAGAAAGCGTACAACTGGTTGTATAATTTTGTGATAAGCTGATTTACATGCAATTCAGACTCAACATGCTTCCATAAAATAGCTAACATTGTTATTAAAACCAGACTGTATAGCTGCCTAGTGGCTTATCATGGAACCACTTAAAAGGGCGTATCCTTCGTATCAGCCTAAAAAGATTCCGATATGTTCCTTAATCTAATAAATTGTCTTCATCAATGTCGTATATATAGTGAGCATAGTTATAAGGAGATTGTAATCATTCAGGAATATTTAACATAAGCTATGATCATTAAACCGTTTTCATTTTTATTCACTGCATGTATCAAGCTTGCCTATGTTAATGGTTAGAACCACTTCCTTAATATTTTCAGTTGGTTCTTTTGGCTAAATCTTACCGCTTCGGTAGATACTAATTAGGGGTATGTCTAAATTGGCTATTTGAGGATATTAAAGACAAGAAACAGAATCTGAAGTCATAAGCTTGACCTATCAATAACTTTAAGTAAGACAATATTTTTTTACAATAAGTGAGATTTAAGGTAAAAATATGGAACCTTAATTTACAATCACTAATAATATACTCATCAGTACATGCTAATTAACCAGTACATGCTAATTAATAGCGTATCAAAATTGTCTATTTGAGGATACAATAGAAAGGAACCAAGCTGGATTTTTAACAGCCCTTTATTTATGAGGACAATAATAAGTTAGGATTAGTGAAAGGTATTGACAGAAACTTATTGACTTTCAATTTCTTTCATATTTCAACATATTGACATTCAATTTCTAAAATGACACCGATCATAACGATAAAATTTTCGAAACACTTCTTGAATTTTTTGAGCAATTGCCCCACCCCCTGAGATGTCAGGGGACCATCTGTCTGTTGGCCCATCTGATGATCTATGTTACAATTTTTTAATCTGTAAATGTTAACCCTAAGACGTGAATTGACACTTGAGTGACAGCGGATAAGTAGAGTTATCAAAAAACACATAGCCTACATATGAAAAAGTGTCAAAAAGGCAAATTTTCTGATAGTTGGCGACAGAAAATTAGGAGAATGATTGTAAAAAGTTTTCAACCTATACAATTATGAGGTTCTAGTTTTTGAGACACCTGTATGATATTTTTTTTTTTTTTTATTATGAGAAAAGAAATTGATACTAAGAATGAATATTAATGTGGCTGACTCTTGTAAACGGGTTTCCTATAATTTCTCTATATTTTTCATAGAATTTGTGTATTTCGTCAATGATGATTTTTATCGAATGCCCCACACACAAGTTGTAAATTCCAGTATATACGTCTGATGTTTTCGTATGATTTTACTACTATGTTAAATAAAAAAAACAAGTTTTTTTAACTGAAAGTAAGGAGCGACATTAAAACTTAAAACGAACAGAAAGTATTCAGTATATGAAAAGGACAGTCCCCTCCTCAACGCCTCGCTCTTTACGCTAAATTTTTTTATTGTTTAAAAAAATAAAGTTGTAAGACAGAGTCAAACTTTAGCGTAAAGAGCGAGGCGTTGAGGAGGGACAGTCCCTTTCATATACGGAATAATTTCTGTTCGTTTCAAGTTTTAATGTCGCTCCTTACTTTCAGTTTAAAAAACTTGTTTTTTTTATTTAATTTCTGATCGTTTTTTAGTTAATGCAGCTTTTATTTTGGTTCACCGTCATTGAATAAGTAAACAAAATTTGCATAAAAATTTTACTTTTCTTTTGCTAAATGGATGTCTCTAAATTTGGTTATGACGTAATTTACAAATTAACTTACGTAACGAACTTCTATATTCTTAGGCTATATTTTTCTTCTGGCAAAAAATACAAAGTTGCAGATTTTTGCAGATATGAGCTTGAAACCTATGTAACAGGGGTATCTGATACGCTGAATCTGACGGTGTGATTTTTATTAAAATTCTTTCACTTGTAGGGGATGTTTCCCCCTCTTTAAAAAATCGGGTAAATTTTCTCAGGCTCGTAGCCTTTGATGAGTAATACTAAACTTAATAAAATTTATATATTTAGAATCAGCATTACAAACCCATTCTTTTGATACATTTATTGACATCAAAATTCCGTTTTTAAAAGTTTCGATTACTATTGAGCCATATCGCTTGTTTTTTTTATTGTTTTTTTATTACGCATATGAGGGGGTTCTCCCCTTAGTCAATACCACGCTCTTTACGTTAAAAGCTAAAAAAAAATTTAATTCACTAAACCCTGAATCACAAAGTCCGTTTAATTATAATATATAGCTCTTTTGGAAGCAATAGAAAAAAGGGTAGGGTCACGCGCGTGGTATGGCCTTGGGGGAGAACCCCCTCATATACGTTATAATTTCTGTTCGTTTTAAGTTCTAATGTTGCTTCTTATTTTCAGTTGAAAAAAACTAATTTTTTTTATAATTTAATTTCTGATCGTTTTTAAATAATGCTTGGAAATCCGGCGCCCCCTTCATAGAAATGTCCCTTACCCCAAAGAAACATCCTCCACGGAAAGATTCTACCGAGTAATCCCCTCCTCCAGCCCCACCCTCCAGAAAAAAATCCTTCCTGAAAATGTCTGTATACTTCCCAATAACCAATAAATAATGCTGGCAAGTCCTTTGCCCCCTTCATGGCAATTTCCCTTCCCCCATAAAAACTTCCTTCATGGACAGATCCTTCAACATAGCCCCCGACCCCCCCCCCCACCTACCAGAAAAAACCCTCCTTAAAACTTCTGTATACTTCCCAATAACCAATAATATATGTTAACAGTGGGTAAAGTTCATAACTTTTAGCCCTCCCCCCGGGGACTTCGGGGGATTAAGTCATCCTAAAAGACATAGTTATCATATTTTCGATTATGCTAAACAAAATGGCTATCTCAAAATTTTGATCGGGTGACTTTGGGAAAAAATGTGCTTGGGAGGGGGCCTAGTTGCCCTCCATTTTTTTTGGTCAATTAAAAAGGGCATTAGAACTTTTAATTTACGTTCCAAAGAGCCCTCCCACGATATTCTAGGACCACTGGGTTGATACGATCACCCCTGGGGAAAAAAAACCAAAAAACATAAACACGCATCCGTGATCTTTCTTCTGGCAAAAAATGCATAATTCCACATTTTTGTAGACAGGAGGGTTAAATCTCTACAGTAGGGTTCTCTGATACGCTGAATATGATGGTGTGCTTTTCATTAAGGTTCTATAACTTTTAGGGGGTCTTTCCCCCTTTTTTTGAAAATCAGCCAAATTTTCTCAGGCGCGTAACTTTTGATGGGTAGCCCTAAACTTGATGAATGTTATATATTTGAAATTAGAATTGAAATCTGATTCTTTTGATGTATCTATTAGTATAGATACCCCGTTTCCTAGAGTTTCGGTTACCATTGAGCCGGGTCACTCCTTACTTACAGTTCGTTACCACGAACTGTTTGAAAGAAAAGGTACTCTTCCTTCTAGCTTCAACTTCACTTTCTCTATTTCTAAACATCGACATGTTTCTATAGATAGTTTTGCGATATGTAAGCTTACCGAAAAGAATTCTGTTATGCCTATCATACGTAATAAATGTTTTGTCCGAGGAAGCCTTGTATCTTGAATGCTCATTATAAAAAAGAAAAAGAAAAAAAGATGTGTTTCTTATGGAATCAAATAGCAAGTTTGACACTTGTTGCTTCGCAGTTAATATGATATATATCTAGAAAATCCTCAACAAATAAACTGAATAAAAATATTTTTTTATTTTTGTAGGATTCTGAAAACAAAAACTAGAGCTTTGAATCTCACTAGACAGTTTCATAGAAAATGGGGCTTTAAAGTTTCTCTTAGAGTAAAGCCCCCAGTATTTGAACAGTACCTAATTTTGAATAAAAACTCTGATTAAAATAAATTATCCGTTATTACGGACAGTAGGTTTCCAATCTTTGAAGTTATTTAGGTTACTTTAGATTGCCAGGGCTGGCTAACTACAATTTTTAAAAACAGTAAATTAAGATCTTTTGCCTGTCCAATTTCTGGTATATTATTTTTTTTTTCTCGCACATCGCAACGAAACACGGCAGTTTAGCTATCATTTTATAGCCGAGATGTTCTATTAATTTATTAGAATACATTTTTGAAATTCAGTGTTAATGGTTTTTATATTTGAAATCGTTGAATATTGCTAAAAATTGTTGAAAAAAAGAAAATTTTCCTTTTCTAAGCAAGTTTAGAATCTTCTCAAAGAAAAAGTACAGGTAATATCATAATTCTAACTCGGTGAATGGACAGGCCTGATATTGATAAACCTAATTGCAAGTATTTTGTCCTATGATGCAACTTTTAGCTGCAGCCCTGTCGCAAAATCTCTTGTTTCAGTGGCAACATATACTTATAGGAAAATTTATCTTTTTAGTCTGGCATATCTAAATATCAAATTAGAATAAATCTTTTAAACTGAAAGTAATGAAAACTTAAAACGAAGAAATTATTTTTCAGGGGACTTCTGAGGAAGGGGACTGCCCCTTCCTCAGTCTTCGTTCTTTACCCGAAAGTCTTAAAGATAATTAAAAAATACTTCTCATTCAAATTCAACAACCCTTGCGATTGAGCAATTTTTCTTAAAGAATTGTGACAAGAAGTCAAACTCTAGCGTAAAGAGTGAGGGTATAGGAAAGGGCAGCCCCATTCATTTACGGAATAATTTCTGTTCGTTTTAAGTTTTAATGTCGCTCCTTACTTTCAGTTAAAAAACCTTATTTTTTTAGTTAATTTCTGAACGTTTTTGAATTAATGCAGGTGTGATTTTGGCTCACCGTACATGAATAATTTAAACGAAATTCGCATATTAATTTTCCTTTTTTGGCTAATTAGCTTTCTCGAAATTTTGTTCTGAAGTAACTTACTAATTAACTTACGTAACGAATTTCTATATTCGTGTGTTTTTATTACGTATACTAGGGAGTTCACTCCCTATTCAATACCTTGCTCTTTACGCTATAGTTCGAATTTTGTTCGAATCACAAACCACTGAATCACAAAGGTCGGTTAGTTATAATATAGCTAAATTTTTAAATTCATAAAAAAACCTGCGCGCACCTAGCGTTTTGTTGACAAGGGTGCGAAACCCCCTCATATATATAATATTTCTTGCCGTTTTAAGTTTTAATGTTGATCCTTACTGTCGATATTAATAAATTGTTTTTTTTTATTTAATTTCTGATCGTTTTTTAAATAATACTGGGAATTCTGGCGCCCCTTTATAGAAATGTCCCTTCCCCCAATGATATATTCTCCATGGAAAGATCCTCCCGCGTAATGCCTACTCTGACCCCGACCATCACTAGAAAAAATTCCCCCTGAAAACGTCTGTATACTTCCAATAACCAATACTATATGTAAACAATGGACAAAGTTTATAATTTGCAGCCCTTCCCCCGGGAACAGTGGGGGATTAAGTCATCCTCAAAGAAATATTAACTTGATTTTCGATTATGCTGAACAAAATGGCTATCTAAAAAGTTTGATTGGGTGACTTCGGGAAAAAACGAGCGTGGGAGGGGGCCAAGTTGCCCTTCAATTTTGTTGGTCACTTAAAAAGGGCACTAGAACTTCTAATTTCCGTTCAAATGATTCCTCTCACGATATTCTAGGACTACTGGATCGATACGATCAACCCTGGCAAAAAAAGAAACAAATAAACACGCATCCGTGATCTTTCTTCTGGTAAAAAATACAAATTTCCACATTTTTCCAGATAGGAGCTTGAAACCTCTATAGTAGGGTTCTCTGATAAGCTGAATCTGATGGTGTGACTTTCATTAAAGTTCTATGACTTTTAGGGGTTGTTTCCCCTTTTTTCGAAAAAAGGCAAATATTCTTAGGCGCGTAACTTTTGATGGATAAGACTAAACGTGATGAAACTTATATATTTGGAATCAGCATAAAAATATAATTCTTCTCATGTATCTATTGGTATCAAAATTCCGTTTTTAGAGTTTCGGTTACTATTGAGGGAGTCTCCGGGTCTCTCCTTACTTAGAGTTCGTTACCACGAACTGTTTGATACTTCATCAAATAGCTATCTCAAATTTTTTTCGAATATCTTTGGAAAAAAGGGGCATGGGAGGGGGGGGGAGTTAGCCTGCGATCTTTTTGGTCAAAAAGGGAAGTAGAACTTTGGTTTTCTTTCAAATAATTCCTTTTCCAATCTTTTAAGACTATTGGTTCGATGCAATCACCCTGGGGAAAAGAAAAAAAATAACACGCATCTGTGTCTCATCTGTCTTCTGGCAAAAAATACAAAATTCGAAATTTTTGCTGACAGGAGCTTGAAACATCCACAGTATCGGTCTTTGATATACTGAATTTGATGGCGAGATTTTGATCAATATTGCTTGATTTCTTGGGACCCTTTTTCAAAAAGCAGGCAAATTTTCTTGGGCGTAGATTTTTACGGGTAACGCTAAACTTAATCAATCTTATATTTGGAATCAGGGTAAAATGCAAATTGTTTTTATCTATCAGCTATTACTACATTTTTATGTTTTAGAGTTTCAGTTACTATTGGACCGCGTCACTCGTTACTTACAGTTCGTTGCAACGAACTGTTTGGCAATTATTCTTCTTCACAAATTTTGCCTGTGATTGAATTGTGTGTATACTTTGTTTGAACTTTAAGATGCTGCGTCCAAGATTGGGAAATGTTTTCCAAAATTAGACTTGAGCCAGTTTTTTGGACGTCAAAATTTTGTTGTCAAAATTTCTTGTTTAAGAGATTATGTTACTATTAGCCCGAGTCACCCCATACTTATAGTTAACACATCAAAGGGTTAGTCTAAATAGAAAAAGTATATTGGACTATACTACACAACCTTGAAATTTAGAATTATAATGAAAAAAAAGAAGAAAAACGGAGTTAAACTCTGAATAAGACACTAAACTTTGCAGTGAACTTTGACAATTTAGTTTTTTTTGCAAAGTTCAATGTCTCGTTGAAAGTTATATTCCGTTGTTTTTTTTTTAATTTTATTATATTTTTAAACTTAAAAATAGTTTATTCCAAGATACTACTTCTATTTGAACATGAAGTTTTGTTATGGAAGAATGGAACAAATGACACTGAATAAAGATCCTGGCCTCTTTTCTTTTGTCTCTTTGTTTCCAATACAGCTCCAGGAAGTGTCTTTGCTCCTTTGACGGATTAAAAACACAAATATTTTGCTATTGGTAGCTATATAATCTAAGGTTCTTTTAGAAAGGGACAATCTCCTGCTTTATGTTTTCTGTTTGTTGAATTTCATATTCCTAAAATGTTGGAATGTCAAAGATACTTCAACTTTATAGAAACGTAGCTATAATATGCCAGAAGGTTTCAGGAGATGAAACTTAGGTTGAGGATTAAATTCTATGAAACAGATTTGATAGAAAACTTTCTGCAATCCCTTTCTCGAGAAGGCTGGCGGCTGTGAGTTTGAAAATGAAAACAGTATCAACACAAATGGGAAGGATTAATGTGCAAGTTTCTGTAAAATCGGAGTTCTAACCTACTTTAATACATTCCGGAACACCACTGACTATGCATGGCATACGAAAGAAAAACGAAGAAAGAAAAATATGTGACGGAAAATGCGATACCAAACGTTTAACTTTTATTTTTCTGCTCTTATTTGGTTCTGCTTTTACTTTTATAGTAGGCCTACACATGTATTATTTCTTTCTTAAGCTCTTAGGACGGTTTAATGGAGATCTTTGGTCAATTCTACCTTTTATTTGGTAATCTATTTCGCTCCTATTTTTTTCGTGTGTCTATAGAATTTAGGGGTCTAGAATTTAGAATTTAGGGGTCTAGAATTTAGAATTCAGGGCCAACTATAGAATTTAGGGGTCTAGGCATCTATCCCCCCTAAAAAACGAAAAAACACTGGAAAATTCCCCTCCCCGTAGAGAATACCTCCCCCCGTGGAAAATTTTCCCTGAAAATACTCCCTGGAAAATCCCGCCATCCTCACGGAAAATTTACAAATTGTTAATGTGGACATTTATCTTAATGCCAAATCTAACTAATTAGGTACAAATGATTTTTTATGAAATTATATTTTGTGATGTATAATTGAGCATCAATTACTATAAGAGAGGGGCAGTGGGTCATTGTGTAGGATGGGAAGAGGGTGGTAGATGTCTAAAACGGTCCGTTTCAATGCCCAATCTTCTAATTCTCCATGAACCTGTAGTTAAATATAGGAAAGGGTCTGGGGGGATAGGAGTTAATCTATCACCTCCTTTCATTTAGATCAAACCTGGATAAGGGTGCTGCGGGGAGATGAATTCCTTTTTACTACACAGAAAGTTTGATATATTTATTTAATTTTAACGAAACTGATTTTCCTCATATTTCCTAATAATTATATGAAGCATTGTGTAAGTACACATCAGCTATTTAAAGGAGTGACAGGAAAGGGACAGGTGCCTCAAAGGGTGCATTGTAGTTTCCAAATGTTCTAACTCTCATTTAACCTTCATGTAAATGTAGAAAAAGTTTTGGGAAAGGAGGGTGAGGTATAAATTGATATCTAATCCCTATTGATTCCCAGGAATAACTTTGGTCAGCACCTATATCATTGATACACGGGGGATGAGGAGAATAGTGTCACTCTAATCGCTACAATCTTTTTTCTGTGTAGTATTAAATAAAAAAAACAAACAAGTTCTTTCAACTGAAAGTAAGGAGCAACATTAAAATTTAAAAAGGAACAGAAATTATTACGTACATGAAGGGGATTGCCCCCCCCTCAACACCTTGCTCTTTACGCTAAAGTTTTTTAGTACTTTCAAAAACAACTTCTTATTATTCCAATTAAACGAACCTTGTGTTTCAGGAGTTGTTCTTAAAGAATTGCGACAAAATTCAAGATTTAGCGTAAAGAGCGAGGAGTTGAGGAGGGAACAATCCCCTTCATATACGTAATAATTTTGGTTTCCTTAAGTTTTAATGTTGCTCCTTACTTTCAGCTGAAAAAACCTGTCTTTTTTATTTAATTTCTGATCGTTTTTAAATGATGCCAGGAAATCTGGCCCCACCTCCACGGAGAAATCCCTTTCTCACAGAAATATCTTCTAGACATTTCAATTCCTGCGAAAATTTACCCCTGACAATTACCCTTAACAACTCCATGCGTAAAATTGAGACGGAAAAGAGGAAACAAGACATATTAAAATAATTTAGTTTCAGAATGAGGGCTAATTCTGCCAGCGTATAATTTCCCCTGATTAGTTCACCCCCCTGGAAACTTCCCTGCCCATGGAAAAATCCCGCGTGAAAAAACCCCAGCAAAAAATTCGCCCCCCCCCCGAACGAAAATATATACATACTTCCCAATAACAAATACAATGCGTAAACAATGGGAAAATCTTATAACAAATACATTCTTAGACCACACTGGCTATACATGACAAATGAAACTCAGAGAGGAGAGAAACTAACAAAACAAAAAATAAAATCAAAAAGGGTGATCAAAAGGTTTTTTTTTCTTTGTCTTCTTTTTTATTTAGCACTGAGGACGACTTGGTGGAGGTCCTTGTCGAAATATTTGCTTATATTTTGTCATCCTCATGGTTCGCCACTGGCTGACAAAATCCTCGTTTTTTCACCCTTTTTGATTTTTTTTTTCGTTTTGTTAGTTTCTCTCCTCTCTGAGTTTCATTTGTCAAATCATATAACTTAAATATATTTCCCCTGGCTCTGTGGGGGTTTCATAATTGAAAGACCTCAAAGGGGCCTTTCAATTATGATGAACAAAATGGCTATCTCAAAATTTTGATCGGACGATTTTGGGAAAAAAGAAGCAAAGTATTAATTTCTTTTCTATTTGAATGAGTACTAACTTTTAATTTCTATTTGAATGAGTCCTCTCACGATATTCTAGGACCACCGGGTCAATACGATCACCCCTGAAAAAAAGAAGCAAAAAAAACACGCATCCGTGATCTTTCTCCGGGCAAAAAATACAAAATTCCACATTTTTGCAAATAGGAGCTTGAAACTTCTACAGAGGGGTTTCCAATACGCTAAGTCTGATGGTATGATATTCATTAAGGTTCGAATACTTTTAGGGGATGTTTCCCCTTTTTTTCAAAATAAAGCAAATTTTCTCTAGCCTTGAAAGAATAAAACTAAATTTAATAAATCTTGTATATTTGAATTCAGCATAATAAGCCAATTCTTTTGATATATTTATTAGTATCAAAATCCTGTCTTTTAGAGTTTCGGTTAGTATTGAGTCGGATCACCCCTTACTTACAGTTCCTTTCTTCGGACTGTTTGATAGATATTGCATTCAAGGGCCTACCGGAAAAGAAGGGGAAAAGATGAGGCAGGGCATCATGGGCCTTGCCAAAAATTTCACGATTTTAAATGGTTATTTTCCTCTTTTCCTATGCAAAGGTATAAATGTATCTAAACATACATTTAACATGTATTTAAACATCAGACAGGTATTTAAACATCAGAGAATACTATTGTGAAGGTTGTGATGGCTTCAACGCCGTAAAAAATCAAGTCGGGCAGAAATTCCGTCCCCATGAACAATAATACCTGTCTTTATTCGCCCGAATTACTTTAGTAAGATTAGTATTAAGAAATTATCCAATGAAACCACTGTTTTTTGAAAATTTTGACTAAATAATCAAATATTGTCAAAAATTTTACTTACAATTCAATAGTTGAATCATCGAGCAGAGAATTGAAAAAATGGGAAGTCAGTTCACAATTATTGGTACCTACACAATAACAGAAGTAATCGTGTGTTTATTGGGCTGGTATCGACATCATATCCTGGTTAAGCAAGGCATGATTTGAAAAATGATCAGAATTTAAATTAAAAAATAATTATTTTCAAAAGCAGGGAGTAACTAAGATTAAAACTTCAAACAAACTGAAATTATTCTGCATATGAGAAGGGCTACCTCCTCCTCAAAACCTTACTTTTTATGCTAAAATTGTAGTTTTTTCTAAATTCTTTAAAAACGACTGCCGCGTTACCCTGGGAACTGGTCAAACCAGGAGGCAAGGTTATTTGACATTTGAACTATTGTGAACAGAATGGCTATCTTAAAATTTTGATCGGATGCGTTTGAGAAAAAATATTGCGGCAGGTGGCTTGTTGCCCTCCAATCACTTTTGACTCTTAAAAAGTGCACTAGAAGTTTTAATTTGCAATTGAATGAGCCCCCTCCGAAGTTTATACGACTACCTCTTCTATATGAAGTGCCTCTGGGAAAAAAATAAACAAACAAATATTAATGCATTGAACCCTTTTGGCTATTATAGGTAATGCTATAGAATTGCCTCTGACTTAAACAGGCGAGTAAAACTATCAATTTCCTTTCTAATGAACATCCGGAATTATCCGGGGAGGGAGAAGATCCGGGGGTATTTTCCAAAGGTTTTCCACTGGGTCTCTGGTATTTTTTGGGATGGTATTTTCTGGGGGGGGGGGGTAAACGCCAGCTCCCAGAATCTAGATCATGAATTAAAGGGTAATGTTTGAATGTCTGCATCCCCACATGCATGTGAGCAAAATGGACGGGATGGCTTTGAACCAGGCCTCTTCAAAATGTGATATTAGTAAAACTGTTTATTTTTGTCTCTAGCAATTTGAGGGGAGTGGGTATTTTAGCGTTTCGAGGCCGATTTGAAATAAAATGTCTTTTTCTGAATTCAACCCTTCACATCTTCTTTTTTGAGACAATAACGACACAAATGTTTTAGATAGCATTAGGAAATTCTCAAGGGATATAAGAAATTACAAACACAAAAATTAGTGAATATCTTTAACCGCTCCCACCACATTTTAATATCCGAATACACATAATATCCTAATACATTCCAACTCTAGTGTCAAAAACACACCTTATTTCTTTTGTAACCAATTTTGTCTATTAGGAATAATGGATTTACAATGACTTTTGCTTTTAAATGTCTAAATATCAAAGATCTTTAAAGGAATAATTCATTTAAGGAAATAACTACTATATAAGCCCATTAATCATTGATTTGTTCATGCCAGCACATTAAGATACTCAGTAAGAAACCATCGATTACTCTTAATGTGTTTCTATTACCTATCATTCGCGACATACAAGAATTGGAAGGCGAAGAACCTCTTAGGATCAAGTCAAGTGGATTTCATTGTTTCTGTCAAATCTTAAATAGATTGGCACAATGTCTCTTTAGGTTGAAATAAATGAGCTTTCCCATCTGGTCTAGATCATAGTTTATTTATCACCAGCTTCATTTTCTTCTACAGCTTACTGGGGTGTTGATTGCTGGGGAATAAAATTGCCCACTTAGATTTTAAAAATAATTTCTTAGACCACACTGCTTTTCCATTTACGAAAAATCAAAAAAGAAAAACGGGTTTTGATTTTTATAAAGCAGTGAATACAATAAAATAAACACTTAATTAAACAAAACTACTCCGAATATTTCGGCCCCACGTCCGGGAGCCTTTCTCAACGGAAAAAAAAGAAAAAAGAAAAAAATGAAACAAAAAATGTTCTTTTTAAAAACCTTAATTTACATCAAAATAAAAAGATACTAAACACATGAAGAGAAAAAAAAACAACAACAAAAGGAAAAATATAAATAAATAGGAAACAAAACTCACATATTAAATAAACACTTCCATTCACTGGCGTATAAACAAAATCAAATGTCTGTATTGATTCAAACACGTCTCCTCACAGTATATAAATGGAAATCTATCAAAAAATAAAGAATGTATTTATACTTAAACCAAAACAATAAAGGTCAGCTAACCCCCCGGCCCATAACCCCTAATTAAATCTCACAAGTTCATCAACCAATGTTTGAATTATAAATTGAACGGATTCGTTTGGTTCCAAGCTTAGCTGCAGTTCGTTTACTTTTCCCAGCATTTAACCCATTCTGACCTTTGTTCGCAAGGTCATCTTTCGTTTCAGAACTATTATTAAAATCAGTACTGGTTGAATATCTTACCTGTTTTTTAATCAAACTATTATAAATTGAATTGATCCTAAATTCCCCTTCATCTCTATTGATACTAATAGCAGTAGAACCCTATCAGGAGGTCCGGTACGAACACATGTGCTGCCATCTACAATTTAGTTTAATGCTGACGGGACATAATTTATTCAAGGATTATCGATCGAGTCTAATGGGGGTCAAGGTCAATCGATCTGTTGTTGTTGTTTGGCCACGTGTAATGGCATGAGGGGTGATTTACATAATCGACGGGGGAATTATTGATTCACGTCTGGGTGGAATTATGAAACAATATGGGCATTGAGTCCCTAGGGAGAAAGATTACGTAATCGCTCAATGACTTCTTTTTCCAAGGTCGATTTATTTGATGTTTTTCTCGGATGTCAACATCAAATTATGGATGTTTTATGGTTTTTGTCAGTATGAATTTGAAAAACAGGAACTTTGTCACATTTATGGATGTCAACAGCAATTCATGTCTGTTATATGGTTTTCTCAGTGAGAATGAAAAAACAGGAATTTTCTCACTTGGATTTACATAATCGCTAGGGGAAATTATTGATTCACGAAGGGGGAATTAAGAAACAAACATGGCTTCATTGTTGTTTGGTTAGCTTAACCTGAGAAATTGATTTACATAATCGCTAGGGGAAATTATTGATTCACGAAGGGGAGAATTAAGAAACATTAAGGCTTCTTTAATCTTAGGTCTGAGGGATAAACGTTCTTTAGGTCAGAGAGAAAAATTAATATTCTATTTTTAAATAGGGCTTCATTGATCTTTAGTGTCAGGAATTATAATTGACGAAGGGGCGAATTAAGAAACATTAAGGCTTCTTTAATCTTAGGTCTGATGGATAAACGTTCTTTATGTCAGAGAGAAAAATTAATATTCTATTTTTAAATAGGGCTTCATTGATCTTTAGTGTCAGGAATTATAATTGACATCACTTGTTATCTTGGACTTATGCGGGAGTCTAAAGAGATAGAAATTCTATTTTTAAATACGGCTTCACGGAGCTTTAAGTCGGAGAGATAAATTGATATTCTAACGAAACCCTAATAGTTTAGCTAGGAAAATTTATGAGATGAAGAGATTAACGTAGGAAAGGGTTTCCTAGAAATTTGAAATGCGTTAGCGCAGAGATGCCAAACAAAAGGAACACGCTGAAATTACGTTTAGGGATTATTTGGGCGAAACGGTTTTAGATATTTTATGGGATTATTTCGGCGAAACAGTTAGAGACATTTGAAAGAAGATTTTAGGAAAGGTTTTAGAAGAGAATTTGAGGGTGAAACTCTGTGGTCGTTATAATACACAAGTTCCATTTGAACAGTGTTGTGAGGTCCTCTACCCCAACCCCAAAGGGTTCCGATCCCCCACCCCAACCCCGAAGGAAGCCCCCGGTACTCAAAGGTCCCCCAAGCTCCCATAGAGCCCCAGCCCCCCAAACGCCCTCCTCAGACCCTCAAAGGCCCTCCTCTGGTCCTCAAAGGGCCCCCGGACCCCCAAAGGGCACCCCGGACCCCAAAGGCCCTCCCCCCGGTCCTCAAAGGTCCCCCCCGGGCTCCCAAAGAGCCACCGGCGCCCCCAAAGGCCCACCCAGACCCCAAAGGGCACCCCCGGGCCCCCAAAGGCCCATCGAGCTCCCAAAGGACCAACGGGGTCCCAAAGGCCCTACACCGGTCCCCAAATGTCCTCCAGGCCCCCAACTGTCCCCCGGACCCCAAGGCCCTCCCCCGGCCCCCAAAGGGCCAACCGGCTCCCAAAGGACCAATCGGTCCTCAAGTGTCCCCCAGACCCCCAAAGGCCCTCCCCCGGCCCCCAAGGGCCCTCCCCCGGCCCCCAAAGGGCCAACCGGCTCCCAAAGGACCAATCGGTCCTCAAGTGTCCCCCGGACCTCCACAGGGCACCCCGGACCCCAAAGGCCCCCCCCGGTCCTCAAAGGTCCTCTGGGCCCGATCCGCCCTGCGGGCCCGGAAAGCGCCAGAGGGGGACGTGTCGCAGGGGGATGCGCTGTGGGTCGAGGGACGTACCACCGGGATGCGCCGCAGGAATGCGCCGCAGGAAGTGCCGCAAGGATGTGCCGCAGGGATGCGCCGCTTTTTTTGTTTGAGTTCTAATTTACTTTAATTTGGGTTAAGAGTTTGATGTTTTATCTTTGAGTTTCAGTTAGAGTTCTTGGTTAGTTTTAGTTAAGAGTTTAGAGTTTTTATATTAGAGTTTTTGTTGAAGTTATAGTTTAGTTTAGTTTTAGTTAATAGTTTAGAGTTTTAGCTTAGAGTCTTAGCTTAGAGTTTTTGTTAGAGTTCTAGTTTAGTTTAATTTTAGTTAAGAGTTTTATGTCTTACATTTGAGTTTCAGTTAGAGTTCTAGTTTAGTTTAGTTTTAGTTAAGAATTTAGAGTTTTTAGCTTAGAGTCTTAGCTTACAGTTTTTGTTGAAGTTCTAGTTTAGTTTAGTTTTAGTTAATAGCTTAGAGTTTTAGCTTAGAGTCGTAACTTAGAGTTTTTGTTAGAGTTCTAGTTTATTTTAATTTTATTTTAGAGTTTAGAGTTTTAGCTTAGTCTTATCTTAGAGTTTTTTGTTAGAGTTCTAGTTTAGTTTAATTTTAGTTGAGAGTTTGATTTTTTTACCTTTGAGTTTCAGTTAGAGTTTTAGTTTAGTTTTAGTTAAGAGTTTGGTGTTTTACCTTAGAGTCTTAGCTTAGAGTTTTAATTTGAGTTCTAGTTTAGTTTAGTTTTAGTTAAGATTTTAGAATTTTAGCTTAGAGTTTTTTTTGTTAGAGTTCTAGTTTATTTTAATTTTAGATATGAGTTTGATTTTTTTACCTATGAGTTTCAGTTAGAGTTATAGTTTATTTTTATTTAAGATTTTAGAGTTTTTAGATTATAGTTTTTGTTGAATTTCTAGTTTAGTTTAGTTTTAGTTAATATTTTAGAGTTTTAGATTAGAGTCTTAGCTTAGAGTTTTTGTTAGAGTTCTAGTTTAGTTTAATTTTAGTTAAGAGTTTGATGTTTTACCTTTGAGTTTCAGTTAGAGTTCTAGTTTAGTTTAGTTTTAGTTAGGAATTTAGAGTTTTTAGATTAGAGTCTTAGATTAGAGTTTTTGTTTGTGTGTGTGTGTATGTTTTTGTGTGTGTGTAAGTTTTTATGTGTGTGTAATTTTTCGTGTGTGTGTGTATGTTTTTGTGTTTTTTTCAGTTTTTGTGTGTGTGTGTAAGTTTGTTTGTAATAAGTTTTTTTGTGTGTGTAAGTTTTTGTTTGTGTGTAATTTTTTTTGTGTGTAATTTTTTTTGTGTGTTTAAGTTTTTTTGTGAGTTTGTAAGTTTTTGTGTGTATATTTATTTTTTTTGTATGTGTGTAAGGTTTTTGTGTGTATGTAAGTTTTTGTGTGTATGTAGTGTTTGTTTAATTTTTTGTGTGTGTATGTTTTTGTGTGTGTGTAAGTTTTTTTGTGCATGTGTAAGTTTTTGTGTGTGTGTAAGTTTTTTGTGTATATGTAAGTTTTTTGTGTATGTAAGTTTTTGTGTGTATTTAAGTTTTTGTGTTTGTGTAAGTTTTTGTGTTTATGTTCTTTCATTTGTGTATGTTTTTTTTTGTGTGTGTGTAATTTTTTGTGTGTGTGTAATTTTTTTTTTTTAATTGTTTTTTTGTTTATTAGTTTTTTTTTTGTGTGTCTTTAAGGTTATGTTTTTTTTTTATTTTTTTTTTGTGTGTATGTTTTTGTTTGTGTGTGTGTGTAAGATTTTGTATGTGTGTAAATTTTTGTTTGTGTGTAAGTTTTTGTGTGTGTGTAAGTTTTTTTGTGTGTGTAAGTTTTATTGTTTGTGTGTAAGTTTTTGTATGTGTGTAATTTTTTGTGTGTGTGTATGTTTTTGTGTGTGTTTAATTTATTTTTTGTGTGTTATTTTTTGTGTAGGTTTGTAAGTTTTTGTGTGTGTGTGTGTTTTTGTGTGTGTGTGTAAGTTTTTGTGTTTGTGTGTAAGTTTTTTTGTGTGTGTAAGGTTTTTGTGTGTATGTAAGTTTTTGTGTGTATGTTGTGTGTGTTTTAGTTTCTGTGTGTGTAAGTTTTTTTGTTTTTGTAAGTTTTTTTGTGATTGTGTAAGTTTTTTTGTGTGTGTAATTTTTTTTTTTATATTTAAGTTTTTGTTTGTGTAAGTTTTTGTGTGTATGTAAGTTTGTTTGTGTTTGTGTAAGTTTGTATGTGTGTGTAAGTTTCTGTGTGTGTTTAAGTTTTTTTGTGTGTGTAAGTTTTTTTGTGTGTGTGTAAGTTTTTGTGTGTGTGTAAGTTTATGTGTGTAATAAGTTTTTGTGTGTGTGTGTAAGTTTTTGTGTGTGTGTAAGTTTTTTTGTGTGTTTAAGTTTTTGTGTTTGTGTTTTAGTTTTTGTGTGTGTGTAAGTTTTTTTGTGTGTGTAAGTTTTTTTTGTGTGTGTATGTTTTTGTGTGTGTGTATGTTTGTGTGTGTGTGTAAGTTTTTTTTGTGTGTGTAAGTTTGTTTGTGTTTTTAAGTTTTTGTGTGTGTTTAATTTTTTTTGTTTGTTTTAGTTTTTGGTTGTGTGTTTTTGTTTTTGTGTGTGTGTTTAAGTTTTTGTGTGTGTGTAATTTTTTGTGTGCGTGTTAGCTTTTGTGTTTGTGTAAGTGTGTTTGTGCGTGTCAGTTTTTTTGTGTGTGTAAGTTTTTTTTTGTGTGTGTGTGTGTGTGTAAGATTTTGTATGTGTGTAAGTTTTTGTGTGTGTACCCATATCAATTCTATTTTCCTAAAATAATAAAAAAATTTCCACTTCAATTCAGATTTTTCTCAAACAGATGAAAGAATTTAAAATGCTGCTCTAAATTCTTGATAGAAGACAGAAAAGCTCAAGTTCTCTTCTGAATTTTACCAAAGAACATAATTCGATTCCAATTTCTCCAGAGAAAATAAAAAGCTTCCAATTCAGTTTTAAGTTCACCAAGACATGAAAAATTTAAAGTTCACTTCTAAATTTTTCCGTGGAAGATAGGAAAAGTTATACTATGATTCTGATTATTTTCCAGGAAGATAAAAAGTTTCACTTTAATTCTAAATTTTCTTAAATTCGATTCCGACCTTTCTCAAAGAGATGAAAAAATTTAAACTTCTGTTCCAAATATTTTCCCGGAAGAAGAAAAGTTCAACTTCGATTCTGAATTTTCTCAATGAAAATGAAATAAGTTATTGATCAATTCGTTTTTTCCCAAAATAATGAAAAAAGTTTCCACTTCAGTTCAGATTTTTCTCAAAGAGATGAAAAAATTTAAAATACTTCCAACTTTTTCTTAGAAGATAAAAAAGTTCAAGTTTTCTTCTGAATTTTACCAAAGAACACAATTCAATTCTAATTTCTCCAGAGAAAATAAAAGGCTTCCACAGATTATTTTCCATGAAGATAAAAAGTTTCGCTTTAATTCTAAATTTTCTTAAATTCAATTCCGTCCTTTCTCAAAGAGATGAAAAAATTTAAAGTTCTGTTCCAAATATTTTCCCAGAAGAAGAAAAGTTCAACTTCGATTCTGAATTTTCTCAATGAAAATGAAATAAGTTATTGATCAAATCTATTTTCATAAAATAATATAAAATTTTAGAAATAATCTCTTTGAGAAAGGTCGGAATTGAATTTAAGAAAATTTAGAATTAAAGTGAAACTTTTTATCTTCATGGAAAATAATCAGAATCATAGTATAACTTTTTCTATCTTCTACGGAAAAATTTAGAAGTGAACTTTAAATTTTTCATGTCTTGGTGAACTTAAAAATGAAGTGGAAGGTTTTTATTTTCTCTGGAGAAATTAGAATTGAATTATGTTCTTTGGTAAAATTCAGAAGAGAACTTGAACTTTTCTATCTTCTATGAAGAATTTAGAACTGTATTTTAAATTCTTTCATCTGTTCGAGAAAAATCTGAATTGAAGTGGAAATTTTTTTATTATTTTAGGAAAATAGAATTGATATGGGTACACACTCAAAAACTCACACACACAGAAAAGCTTACACACAAACACAAAAAAAAACTTACACACACAAAAAAACTGACAAACAAACAAAAACTTACACACACAAAAACTAACACGCACACAAAAACATAAACACACACAAAAACTAACACACACACAAATAAACTTACAAACAAAAACAAACAATTACATACAAAAAAAAAATTAAAAAAAAACAAAAAATTACACACACAAAAAAAATAGCAAAAACAAAAAAAACTTAAACAAAAACAAAAAATAAAACAAAAAAAAAAAATTAAAAACACAAGAAAACAAACAAAAACAAAAAAAACTAAAAAACAAACAAAAAATTACAAACATAAAAAAAACTTACACACACACAAAAGCTTACACACACACATAAACTTACACACACACATAAACTTACACACACGCAAAAACTTACACACACACAAAAACTTACACACACACACAAAAACTTACACACATACAAAAACTTAACACACACACAAAAACTTACACACACACAAAAACTTACATACACACAAAAACTTACACACACACAAAAACCTTACACACACAAAAAACTTCACATATACACACAAAGAACTTACACACACACAAAAACTTACACATGCACAAAAGACTTACACACACACAAAAACTTACACACACAAAAACTTAAACACACACTAAATACACACAAAAACTTACATAAACACAAAAACCTTACACACACACAAAAACTTACACACACACACATAAACTAACACACACACAAAAAAACTTACACACACACAAACTTACACACACAAAGACTTACACACACACAAAAACTTACACACACAAAAAAACTTACACACACACAAAGACTTACACACATACAAAACTTACACACACACACGAAGACTTACACACACATAAAAACTTACACACACACAAAGACTTACACACACACAAAAACTTACACACATACAAAAGCTTACACACACACACAAAACTTACACACACACAAAAAATTACACACACAAAAAACCTTACAGACAAACAAAAAAAAACTTACACACACAAATAAAATTAAACACAAAAACTAAAACAAACATACAAAATTACACACACACAAAAAAAAACTTAAAAAGATGAAAAAACATACAAAAAAAAACTAAAACAAACACAAAAACTTACATACACACAAAAACTTACATACACACAAAAACCTTACACACACAAAAACTTACATATACACAAAAAGTTACACACACATAAAAACTTACACATTCACAAAAAAACTTACACACACATAAAAACTTACACACACAAAAACTTAAACACACACAACAAACAAACAAAAACTTACATACACACAAAAAAATTACAAACATACAAAAAACTTAAATACAAACAAAAAAACTAAAACAAGAACAAAAAAAATTACACACACACAAAAAATTACACACACAAAAACAAAAACACACACAAAAACTTACACACACACACAAACTTATTACACACACAACAAAACTTACACACACATAAAAACTTACACACACACGAAAACTTACACAGACAAAAAAACTAACACACACACAAAAACTTACACACACACACAAACAAAAACTCTAAGCTAAGACTCTAATCTAAAAACTCTAAATTCTTAACTAAAACTAAACTAAACTAGAACTCTAACTGAAACTCAAAGGTAAAACATCAAACTCTTAACTAAAATTAAACTAAACTAGAACTCTAACAAAAACTCTAAGCTAAGACTCTAAGCTAAAACTCTAAACTATTAACTAAAACTAAACTAAAATATAAATTCAATAAAAACTCTAAGATAAAAACTCTAAACTCATAACTAAAAATAAACTAGAACTCTAACTTAAAATAATATGTAAAAAAATCAAACTCTTAGCTAAAATTAAACTAAACTAGAACTCTAACAAAAAAAACTCTAAGCTAAAAATATAAAATCTTAACTAAAACTAAACTAAACTAGAACTCAAATTAAAACTCTAAGATAAGACTCTAAGTTAAAACACCAAACTCTTAACTAAAACTAAACTAAAACTCTAACTGAAACTCAAAGGTAAAAAAATCAAACTCTCAACTAAAATTAAACTAAACTAGAGCTCTAACAAAAAACTCTAAGCTAAGACTAAGCTAAAACTCTAAACTCTAAAATAAAATTAAAATAAACTATAAATCTAACAAAAACTCTAAGATACGACTCTAAGCTAAAACTCTAAACTATTAACTAAAACTAAACTAAACTAGAACTTCAACAAAAACTCTAAGCTAAGACTCTAAGCTAAAAACTCTAAAATCTTAACTAAAAATAAACTAAACTAGAACTCTAACTGAAACTCAAATGTAAAACATCAAACTCTTAACTAAAACTAAACTAAACTAGAACTCTAACAAAAACTCTAAGCTAAGACTCTAAGCTAAAACTCTAAACTATTAACTAAAACTAAACTAAACTATAACTTAAAAAAAAACTCTAATCTAAAAACTCTAAACTCTTAACTAAAACTAAACAAGAACTCTAACTGAAACTCAAAGGTAAAACATCAAACTCTTAACTAAAATTAAAGTAAACTACAACTCAAACAAAAAAGCGGCACATCCCTGCGGCGCATCCTTGCAGCACATTCCTGTGGCGCATCCCTGCGGCGCATTCAAGTAGCACATTCCGGCGGCGCATCCCGCCGGCGCTGCCCCCGACCCACGGCGCAGCCCCCGGTGATACAGCCCCCGCGGGCACATTCCGGTCCCGTAGTGTGTCTGGGTCCCAGAGGACCTTTGAGGACCGGGGGGGGGCCTTTGGGGTCCGGATGCCCTTCGGAGGTCTGGGGGACACTTGAGGACCGATTGGTCCTTTGGGAGCCGGTTGGCCCTTTGGGGGCCGGGGAGGGCCTTTGGGGGCCGGGGGAGGGCCTTTGGGGGTCTGGGGGACACTTGAGGACCGATTGGTCCTTTGGGAGCCGGTTGGCCCTTTGGGGGCCGGGGAGGGCCTTTGGGGGTCCGGGGGGACAGTTGGGGGCCTGGAGGACATTTGGGGACCGGTGTAGGGCCTTTGGGACCCCGTTGGTCCTTTGGGAGCTCGATGGGCCTTTGGGGGGCCCGGGGGTGCCCTTTGGGGGTCTGGGTGGGCCTTTGGGGGCGCCGGTGGCTCTTTGGGAGCCCGGGGGGGACCTTTGAGGACCGGGGGGAGGGCCTTTGGGGTCCGGGGTGCCCTTTGGGGGTCCGGGGGCCCTTTGAGGACCAGAGGAGGGCCTTTGAGGGTCTGAGGAGGGCGTTTGGGGGGCTGGGGCTCTATGGGAGCTTGGGGGACCTTTGAGTACCGGGGGCTTCCTTCGGGGTTGGGGTGGGGGATCGGAACCCTTTGGGGTTGGGGTAGAGGACCTCACAACACTGTTCAAATGGAACTTGTGTATTATAACGACCACAGAGTTTCACCCTCAAATTCTCTTCTAAAACCTTTCCTAAAATCTTCTTTCAAATGTTTCTAACTGTTTCGCCGAAATAATCCCATAAAATATCTAAAACCGTTTCGCCCAAATAATCCCTAAACGTAATTTCAGCGTGTTCCTTTTGTTTGGCATCTCTGCGCTAACGCATTTCAAATTTCTAGGAAACCCTTTCCTACGTTAATCTCTTCATCTCATAAATTTTCCTAGCTAAACTATTAGGGTTTCGTTAGAATATCAATTTATCTCTCCGACTTAAAGCTCCGTGAAGCCGTATTTAAAAATAGAATTTCTATCTCTTTAGACTCCCGCATAATTCCAAGATAACAAGTGATGTCAATTATAATTCCTGACACTAAAGATCAATGAAGCCCTATTTAAAAATAGAATATTAATTTTTCTCTCTGACCTAAAGAACGTTTATCCCTCAGACCTAAGATTAAAGAAGCCTTAATGTTTCTTAATTCTCCCCTTCGTCAATTATAATTCCTGACACTAAAGATCAATGAAGCCCTATTTAAAAATAGAATATTAATTTTTATCTCTGACCTAAAGAACGTTTATCCCTCAGACCTAAGATTAAAGAAGACTTAATGTTTCTTAATTCTCCCCTTCGTGAATCAATAATTTCCCCGAGTGATTATGTAAATCAATTTCTCGGTAAAGCTAACCAAACAACAATTAAGCCATGTTTGTTTCTTAAGCAACCCCTTCTTGAATCAATAATTTCCCCTAGCGATTATGTAAATCCAAGTGAGAAAATCCATGTTTTTTCATTCTCACTGAGAAAACTATATAACAGACATGAATTGCTGTTGACATCCATAAATGTGACAATGTTCCTGTTTTTCAAATTCTCACTGACAAAAACCATAAAACATCCATAATTTGATGTTGACATCCGAGAAAAACATCAAATAAATCGACCTTGGAAAAAGAGGTCATTGAGCGATTACGTAATCTTTCTCCCTAGGGACTCTATGACCATATTGTTTCATAATTCCACCCAGACGTGAATCAATAATCCCCCCGTCGATTATGTAAATCACCCCTCATGCCATTACACGTGGCCAAACAACAACACCAGATCGATTGACCTTGACCCCCATTAGACTCGATCGATAATCCTTGAATAAATTATGTCCCGTCAGCATTAAACTAAATTGTAGATGGCAGCACATGTGTTCGTACCGGACCTCCTGATAGGGTTCTACTAATAGCCCCATATATTATGTTTTTTATTTCTATAATTTCCCTGAAGCTTTGTAAAAGTCCTACAGACGTATCTACTATTTTTGTTTGATCAAATAAAATACTGTGATGAGGAAAATTATAAAGATGTTCTGCAACAGCTGACTCAAACGTTTCCGGTGTTTTAATTTGTTTTAGAGAGCAATCTATAGCATTCTTGTGTTGCTGTAGCCTATTTTCTAAAATCTCCTGTGTTCTTCCCACATAAAATTTACCACAAGAGCATGGAATTTTTCATACTCCCTTTCGCATATTTATCGGTACCTTGTTTTTCCCTTTATTTAACAAAAAGCTTATAGTTTGTCCCGCTTTCAATGCCGTTTGTATATTAGGTTTTTTTAATTCTCATCTTAATTTTTGTGACAATATTGGGATAAAAGGCAAAGTTATGTAATTGGTTTCTTGATTTGACCCATCTTCTTCTAATATTTCTGGTTCCATCAACTTTTTTTTCCTTTTTTCAATTATTTGAGAAATCATATTTTCCGGATAGCCATTACCTAGTAGAATATCCTTATTAAAAATTAGTTCATTGCTTATGTATTCAGGGAAGTCTGGTTTCAATGCCATATCAGCTAATAAAATAACAAGTTTCGATTTTATTTAGATCGGATGATTTGGTGTAAAAGACAAGTACCCACTGTTATCAGCTAATTTCCGCTAAATTGAAAACGCTAGTTCGTTATTATGTCTTTGGATCAAAATATTTAGAAACGGTAACTTATTCTTTGTTTCTTTTTCAATTGTAAAAATTAATTCTACTCCCAGATTATTTAAATGTTCCAAAAACCTTCAATTTGTGGTTCCACATAATTCCAAATAACTAAAATATCATCCATATATCTGCCCCAAAATTTAGGTTTTAAAAAATATGTTTCTATAGCTAAATTTTCTGTGTTTAGTATGTTTTTATTTTGATGTAAGTTAAGGTTTTTAAAAAGAACATTTTTTGTTTCATTTTTTCTTTAGTTCTTTTTTTTCCGTTGAGAAAGGCTCCCGGACGTGGGGCCGAAATATTCGGAGTAGTTTGGTTTAATTAAGTGTTTATTTTATTGTATTCAGAAAGGCTCCCGGACGTGTTTATTTTAGTGTTGAGAAAGGCTCCCAGACGTGGGGCCAAAATATTCGGAGTATTTTTGTTTAATTAAGTGTTTATTTTATTGTATTCACTGCTTTATAAAAATTAAAACCCGTTTTTCTTGCTTAATTTTTCTTAAATGGAAAAGCAGTGTGGTCTAAGAAATTATTTACGTTTAGCCTAAGGGTGGCAACAGACCTATTCAATTTTATTATTTTTGAATTTAGCATAAAAACATGCATATATAATTACACAACAAAAGTTTTTAGAAAAGTGCAAAGTAAATAAAATAATTCAAAAATCGTTCTGTCTTAAGTATCATTTAAATACATATAATGAGGAGAAGCACAGGAGAAAGGTAAATTTACTAAACTTTAACCATCTGCTCAAAGATAAACGCTTCCAGAGATCACAAGTTGTAAAAGAAATTGATTTTTTAAAACATAGCCTATGTGATTTTCTTAACAAGCATGATTTCCAACAAATTATGTCAATCTTCAAAAATTCTTTTGAGCATGTTCTAAGATTATCTAGGGAAAGATTACGCCAAAATTTTTTGTACTTGTAAAGGGAACAAGAAAAACAAAAACTATCAACGTATAATCCTAATCATTTCCCAGGCCCTGGGGTGATTATCTTAAGCAGAAAGAAGTTAACCAAAGAACAAAAGGAAATCCTTGAAAGAGGTATACAATTCGGACTAAATTCTAAAAATTTACCGATAGAGGAAATTATTTCAAAGATTAAGGCAGGGTTTTATAAGTTTCCAAAAGATATAAATAATGTAGATGAGTTAAGACT